>NC_053159.1:183991933-184074433 GCF_016835505.1 Polypterus senegalus
TTGTAGCCAGCTACGATTCACTTTTTGCAAAGAGTATTAAAGGTGATCCAAAAGAATTCTTTTGTTCAAGTAGTTTATCATGCTCCTACACAAGGCTACCTAGTACAAAGGAGAAATACATTCAAAACAGAATCCAAGGAGCACTTTCGAACAAAGTGTAACTACCAAGCCATATGGCTGCAGCAGAGACCTTGACAACTTTTTAGACCCAAGTCTTACCTGTGTGTATGCAAAGGTGCATATTAACACAATGGATTTCACAAGTGACCTTTTTTGTGCTTTATTTTGCACACAGATACATGTTATTTTGTGTCTCAGTAAAAGTGTCTAGTGAAAGTAATAATCACTGGCATCATATCCTGTCACATTCAGACATTGTCTTTGGACATGTGTTATGGTTGCAGTGGTAATGCGATGTCACCTAATGATGGGACTTATAATGATTGCACTCCTATAAAGTGACTATACAAAGTATACAATCCGTTGAAAGTTTTCTGTGTCACTGATCAATGGGAACAAACTTTGCAAAGTCAAAAGTGGTCTCAGCAAAGTGGTCTAAATTAATTACACATATAAAGAACAAACTCATTAATTGTATAAGCATTCGCACCCTCACCCCCTTCAAGTCAGCATCTTTGACAGCAATTACAGGCTTAAGACTGTAAGACTGCTGGTCTCTCACTCTTATCAGTTTTACACATGTCTGTGTAGATTTGGGGTTATGCTTAGGGTTATTTTTTAGCTGGAAAACAAGTCTTCTCCTAAGGTGAAGGTTTCTTGCTAACTGCATCATTTTTTCCCTCCTTAATTTCTGTGTATTTTGCTATATTCATTTTACTTTCTGAAGCCTTCCAGGGCTTGCTGCAGAGAAGCCTCCTCACAACATGATACCGCCACCATCAAGATTCACAATGGGGATGGTGTATTTTGGTAATGTGCAGTATTTTGCTTACACCAAACATGATGCTTAGTCTGAATGGCAAAATTTTAATTTCTCATCAGACCACTGAATCTTCTTCCAGTTGACTTCAGAGTCTTCAATGTGTCTTCAAGCAAACACTCTCAGCATGTGTTTTTATATATATATATATATATATATATATATATATATATATAAATAAAATGCACCATTTCTCCCAGAAGATTGTTGCAATTACAAATATTTTGGTATGCATCTGTTTATTTCCTTTATGTGCATTTGAACAACACAAAAAATAGAGAAAGAAAACCAAATCTAACATCATTTCACACAGAACTCCAAAAATGGGCCGGACAATATTATTGGCACCTTTTCAAAATTGTGGGTAAATCGTTTTATTTCAAGCATATGATGCTCGTTTGAACTCACCTGTGGCAAGAAACAGGTGCTGTCAATATAGCAATCACACCTGAAGCCAGTTAAAATGGAGGAAAGTTGACTCAACCTTTGTGTTGTGTGTCTGAGTGGGCCACACTAAGCATGGAGATCAGAAAGAAGAGCAGAGGATTGTCTGAGGACTTGAGAACAAAAATTGTGGAAAAATATCAACAAGTCCATCTCCAGAGATCTTCACGTTCCTCTGTCCACTGTGTACAACATAATCAAGAAGTTCACAACACATGGCACTGTAGCTAATCTCCCTGGACGTGGACGGAAGAGAAAAACTGATAAAAAACTGCAATGAAGGATAGTCTGAATGGTGGATTAACAGCCCAATCTACTTCAAAACATATTCAAGCTGTTCTGCAGACTTAGGGTGCCACAGTGTCAGCTCGAACTATCCATTGACATCTTAACGAAATGAAACGCTATGGCAGGAGAGCCAGGAGGATCCAACTGCTGACACAGAAACATAAAAAAGCCAGACTGGAGTTTGCCAAAATGTACTTGAGGAAGCCAAAATCCTTCTGGGTGAACGTCTTGTGGACAGATGAGACCAAGGTAGAGCTTTTTGGTAAAGTTCATCATTCTACTGTTTACAGAAAATGGAACGAGGCCTACAAAGAAAAGAACAACACAGTACCTACAGTTAAACACACAGAGATTCTAAGATGTGTTGGGGATGTTTTGCTGCCTCTGGCACTGGATGCCTTGACTGTGTGCAAGGCATCATGAAATCTGAAGACTACCAAAAGATATTGGGACACAATGTAGGGCCCAGTGTCAGAAAGCTGGGTCTGTGTCAGAGGTCATGGGTGTTCCAGCAGGACAATGACCCCAAACATACCTCTAAAAACACCCAGAAATGGTTGAAGACAAAGCGCTGGAGAGTTCTGAAGTGGCCAGCAATGAGTCTGGATCTAAATCCGATTAAACATTTATGGAGAGATCTCAAAATTGCTGTTGGGAGAAGGCGTCCTTCAAATCTGAGAGACCTTGAGCAGTTTGCAAAAGAAGAGTGGTTGGAAATTCCAGTTGAGAGGTGTAACAATAATAATAATAATAATAATAATAATACATTTTATTTATAATGCACTTTATATTTGGAACAAATCCCAAAGTGCTACAAAACTAATTCGACCCGAAAGCTATGATAAAAAGATAAGTTTTAAGACCAGATTTAAAAGCATCAACAGTCTGTGGCATCCTCAGATACTCAGGGAGAGCATTCCACAGTCTAGGTGCAGCTGAGCAAAAAGCTCGATCTCCCATGGTATGGACTTGTTGAGCTTGTCAATAAGCTTATTGATGGTTATAGGAAGCGCTTGATTTCAGTTATTTTTTCCAAGGGCGTGCAAACAATTATTACTTTGAGGATGCCAATAATTTTGTTCAGTCCAGTTTTTGAGTTTTGTGTGAAATGATGTCAGATTAGGCTTTTTTCCTCCAAATGCACATAAAGGAAATAAATGTGTGTATACCAAAACATTTGTAATTGCAACAATTTTCTGGGATACACTACTCAAAAATATTAAAGGAACACTTTTTAATTCGAGTATAGCATCAAGTCCATGAAACTTCTGAGCTATTGATCTGGTCAGTTAAGTAGCAGAGGGAGTTGTTTATCAGTTTCAGCTGCTTTGGTGTTAATGAAATTAAGAACAGGTGCACTAGAGGGGCAACAATGAGATGACCCCCAAAACAGGAATAAATGGTTTAACAGGTGAAGGCTACTGACATTTTTCCCTCCATATCTGTTTTTCACTAGTTTTGCATTTGGCTGTGGTCAGTGTCACTACTGGTAGCATGAGGCCATACCTGGACCCTACAGAGGTGGCACAGCTAGTTTAACTTCTCCAGGATGGCAGGCTCATCAACACTTGCCATTGCAAGAGGGTTTGCGGTGTCTCCCAGCACAGTCTCAAGGGCATGGAGGAGATTTCAGGAGACAGACAGTTACTCTAGGAGAGCTGGACTCGTAGAAGATCCTTAACCCATCAGCAGGACTGATATCTGCTCCTTTGGGCAAGGAGGAACAGGATGAGCACTAGCAGAACCTTACAAAATGACCTCCAGCAGGCAGGCCACTGGTGTGAATGTCTCTGACCAAACAATCAGAAACAGATTTCATGAGGGTGGCCTGAAGGCCCGACGTCCTCTAGTGGGCCCTGTGCTCACTGCCCGCCCGGCACCGTGGAGCGATTGGTATTTGCCATAGAATACCAGAATTGGGAGGTCCACCACTGGCACCCTGTGCTTTTCACAGATGAGAGCAGGTTCACCCTGAGCACATGTGACAGACGTGAAAGGGTCTGAAGAAGCCGTGGAGAACGTTATGCTGCCTGTAACATCGTTCAGCATGACCAGTTTGGTGGGGGGTCAGTGATGATCTGGGGAGGCATATCAATGAAGGGACACATAGACCTCTACAGGCTAAACAACGGCACCTTGACTACCATTAGGTATCGGGATGAAATCCTTGGACCCATTGTGAGAACCTATGCTGTTGCAGTGGGTCCTGGGTTCTTCCTGGTGCACGACAATGCCAGGCCTCATGTGGCGAGAGGGTGAAGGAATCGATACCATTGACTGGCCCCCACACTCACTCGCCTGACCTCAATCCAAAAGAACACCTCTGGGTGTGACATTATGTTTCGGTCCATCCAACGCCTCAGACTGTCCAAGAACTCATTGGTGACTTGGTCTAGATCTGGAAGGAGATCCCCTAGGACACCATATGTTGTCTCATTCAGAGCATGCCCCACCCGTTTTTGTTAGGCGTGTATACAAGCACTGCATACAAACTACTGAGTATGATTTGGAGTTGCTGCAATGAAATTTTGGCAAAATGAACTCGCCTGCCTGCTGCATCATTTTTTCCCTTTGATTTTCGGGGTGTCTTTGAATTTAGCCCTCTGTAGGTTGATCATTTTCATTTCCATCAAACGATGTGCCATCCTTTCGTTCCTAACACATTACCATATCAGTCCATATCCATCCATCCATCCATTTTCTAACCCGCTGAATCCGAATAGGGTCACGGGGGTCTGCTGGAGCCAATCCCAGCCAACACAGGGCACAAGGCAGGAACCAATCCTGGGCAGGGTGCCAACCCACCGCAGGACACACACAAACACACCAAGCACACACTAGGGCCAATTTAGAATCGCCAATCCACCTAACCTGCATGTCTTTAGATTGTGGGAGGAAACCGGAGTGCCCGGAGGAAACCCACGCAGACAACATGCAAACTCCACGCAGGGAGGACCCGGGAAGCGAACCCGGGTCTCCTAACTGCGAGGCAGCAGCGCTACCTCTGCACCAACGTGCCGCCTATATATATTTATAGTATATATATATAAATATATAAATATACAGTATATATAATAGCAGGAGTACCCGTCATTGCTCGGGAATCTATAACCGGTGAATTTCCCAAATGAAAGAAACAGAACATAGAAATATAACAAACAGTTTTCTGATTGACATTTTATTGTGAGTTCCTCCACTCTGGATTCTGTCTGCTCTGGCGTTTCAGACGCCCTTGAAATAGACCTTCTTGTGGCATCTGAAGTGGACCTTCCAATTCTATGTCTTTTTTTCGGTGGCATGGGTATATTAGCAAAAAGCAGGACAATTCTATTGATGTGATGGGCACAGGGCACAAGGCAGGAACCAATCCTGGGCAGGGTGCCAACCCACCGCAGGACACACACAAACACACCCACACACCAAGCACACACTAGGGCCAATTTAGAATTGCCAATCCACCTAACCTGCATGTCTTTGGATTGTGGGAGGAAACCGGAGCGCCCGGAGGAAACCCACGCAGACAGGGGAAGTGAACCCGGGTCTCCTAACTGCGAGGCAGCAGCGCTACCACTGCGCCACCTCCAGGACCTCCAGGCATTGATAGACAGATAGATAGATAGATACTTTTTAGTCCCAAGGGGAAATTCACATACCCCAGCAGCACCATACTGATAAAAAAAAAAATATTAAATTAAAGAGTGATAGCAATGCAGGTATAACAGACAATAACTTTGTATAATGTTAACGTTTACCCCCCCGGGTGGAATTGAAGAGTCGCATAGTGTGGGGGAGAAACAATCTCCTTGGTCTGTCAGTGGAGCAGGATGGTGACAGCAGTCTGTTGCTGAAGCTGCTCCTCTGTCTGGAGATTATCCTGTTCAGTGGATGCAGTGGATTCTCCATGATTGACAGAAGCCTTCTCAGCGCCCGTCGTACTGCCACAGATGTCAAACTGTCCAGGTCCATGCCTACAATAGAGCCTGTCTTCCTCACCAGTTTGTCCAGGTGTGAGGCATCCCTCTTCTTTATGCTGCCTTCTCAGCACACTACCGTGTAGAAGAGGGCACCAGAACTGTCTGATAGAACATCTGCAGCATCTTATTGCAAATGTTGAAGGACGCCAGTTTTTTAAGGAAGTATAGTCGGCTCTGTCCTCTCTTGCACAGAGCATCAGTATTGGCAGTCCAGTCCAATGTATCATCCACCTGCACTTCCAGGTATTTATAGGTCTGCACCCTCTGCACAAAGTCACCTCTGATGATCACAGGGTCCATGAGGGGCCTGGGCCTCCTAAAATCCACCACCAGTTCCTTGGTTTTGCTGGTGTTCAGGTGTAAGTGATTTGAGTCGCACCATTTAACAAAGTCCTTGATTAGGTTCCTATACTCCTCCTCCTGCCCTCTCCTGATGCAGCCCATGATCGCAGTGTCATCAGCAAACATATGCACGTGGCAGGACTCCAATGTATATAGGATGAACAGGACTGGAGAAAGTCCAGTCCCCTGCGGCGCTCCTGTGTTGCTGACCACAATGTCAGACCTGCAGTTCCCGAGATGCACATACTGAGGTCTGTCTGTAAGATTGGACTTGTTTCTCTAGCAAATCCCACAGATCCTCGATTGTATTGAGATCTGGGAAATATGGAGGCCAAGTCAACATCTTGAACTCTTTGTCAGAGTCTGCAAACCATTCCTAAACAATATTTGCAGTGTGGCAAGATGCATTATCCTGCTGAAAGAGGCCACTGTCATCAGGGAATACTGTTGCCATGAAGAGGTGTACATTGTTGTGGCCACAGAAAGTCATAATTGCTCATTACAATATACCTATTTATAGCCTTACTTTTATGTTAAATAGCTATTGACAAAACAATTCTCGTATTCTCTGTTGACAAAGACAACACTCTTATTACCCTGAGTGAGGAGGAGGTGTGGCTTCACAGTGGCTCAGGTTTTTTGTGTCCGTGGTATCCGTGCCTGATTTATGCAGTATTGTGGGAATTGGATGAACATCCGGACGGGTGAAGTTGGCTGCCTTTTGCTGTTGAAAAAGAATAAGAGATAATACGAGTGGTGCATTGCCCATTTAAAAAGAAGCCATAAGAGTTTAGTAAGCCCAGAGTAAAATTTTTAAAAAGCAAAACTGGTGTACATACTGGAGAGATTGCGACTGTGAGAGTGTGAGCATGACAGTCGCCTTAGGGCTCTGCCTGCGAACCGACTGATGATGCAGTAAATCAGACAGTTCCGGGAGGAAGGGAAAGCACAACGTGTGCAGGGTTGCTACGTGCTGCCTGATAGGAGGGATTAGGAGCCACAACCCCCCATGGCGTATAAAATTGGACAAAGATATTTAAAAACTTTGTGGCAACAGTTTGGGGAAGGCCTTTTTCTCTTTTAGCATGACTGTATCCCATGCACAAAACCAGATCCAGAAAGACTTAGAGGAAGACCTCCACTCTACTGAACACCTTTGGTATAATTTGGAACATCAATTGTGAGCCAGATATTCTCATCCAACATCAATACCTGACTTCAAAAAATGTTTGTTTGGCTGAATGGGAACAAATTCCCACAGACACACTCTAAAAGTCTTACGGAAAGCCATCCCAGAAGAGTGAAGGCTGGTTTTTGGTCTGGTTGCTGTTGGGCGGGCATGATTTTCAATATTGTTGGTGTAAGAGCCAGTTGTTAATTATTTGGGTCTTAAGTTGATAGAAGTATTTTCTTAGTTATGTTAAAATGTTTGCCTATATATTAGTGCACGGGTGTCGAACGCCGGTCCTGGAGGGCCCCAGCGGCTGTAGGTTTTCATTTTAACCCTTTTCTTCATTACTGAGCCATTCTTGCTGCTAATTCACTTCTTTTGCCTTTGTTTTAATTAACGTGACTCAGGCACCTTAGTTGTCTCTTTTTCCTTAATTAGCAGCAAAACAATAACGAGACACAAAATGAGTCGCCACATGACCGGCTCACCTGTGGTCATCAAACAATATCTGAAAATAAAGAAAGTTGAAGATCTCAGTCATGTTTCTCTGCTCAGGTCACCAAAACATCTTGATGGTGTTCTTAGAAAAAACAGAAAAATCAACAGGTTTCGGAAATGTCTGCTGTGGCAGAATGAGAGCAGCAACAGGCCATGGAATAAAATAACGAGTTTAATTAACAGTGTTTTATCTTGGTAGAGTAATATATTTTGCTCTACTTACCCCTATTGTATTATTAATATGCAGCCTTAGAATGCCTAATCTCATAGACTCACCACTGTTTATAAGGTATTATTCTATATAACTTATCCCCACCTTCCCTTCTACATCTATAACCTCAGACAATCAGATGTAGTAAAAAGACAAGCAGGAGTTAAGTCACACATGAAGTAATGTATTACTGATAATATTCATAAATAATAACAAAATGCAAAGTACATTTGAATATTGGCAACCATACAACCTGATAAAATGGTAATGTGTAATTCAGGTGGCACACAGACTTGTAGTTACTTAATGTTTCTAGTTAAGGAAGGCATCATTGGTGCTCAGCTTTTAGCCACATTTCTGTTCAAAATGGCTGAAGCTGTGCTCTTCATTGTGTTGTCTTCAGTTCATGTTGTGATGGTCTTCTTCAGTTGTTAGCAAGAGAAAGATACTTCTACATCATCACAGGTTAGCAAGAGAGATGCTTCTTCATCATATGTTGGTTAGAGAGAGAGAATGTGGTTGAGCAAGCAAATTTATAGGTTTTCTGTCCAAGCCCTACAGCCAATAAGCTAACCTGGCTTTATTTGGGGAATGAGAGAAAGACTTTAGCAAAGAAACACTCGCCAAACTGGTTTAAGACACATCCCCCAAATCCTGTCGTAAAATTACAAAGAAAAGTCGTAAACGGGGAGGGTGGGCAAACACGAATGCCTCTCACCAAAGTAACACTAAATTACATTGCCTAAATCACAAATAAAGACATACAAAACATTTATCAAGTTATATGCAAAATCTTACATCACAACAAACAGCAAGAATTGACTTCTGATTAAGAGATTGGTTGGAGTTTGAAATCCCAGTTTAGCTGGTCATCTGTTGGCTCGTTTCATGTCTCATTTCTGTTTGGCTGTCTTTGAATGAAGAAAGGAGTAAATTCAGGGCACTGAATCCTTAAAAACAGGGCTAATTAAAATAAAGGGAAAAGGAGTTAATTAGCAGTGAAAATTGATCACTGATTAGGAAAAGGGTTAGAATGAAAACCTGCAGCCACTGTGGCCCTCCGGGACTGGAGTTGGACACCCCTGTATTAGTGCATAGTCAATGGGAGGTTCTATTATTATAACTGGTACAAGCTAAATTGTAAATGGAATATTCTAAATATTTCTTACCATTCTGACTACAGACTACTTCAGTTTATGATCTGCCTTGACACTTGGTAAGGCTTGGAGTGCAAACACTTTCAAACCATACTGCATGCATTGGATGTACTGAGCATACTGACATATTAAAGTGAAGCCTATGGAAGTTTGCCATAGAAAAGTTTACCACGGGAAGCTAAGATTATAATGAAACAACAAATGCTTTTTATTCTGCATGCATATTTTTTTTCAAAATCTTTCTGAATTGTTTCCTTTTTTAAATTTTCAAGAACGTTAAACTTTTGGCAATATAGTGCAAGTCTTTGGACAAAGCTGGTAATTTCCTTCATCCAATTTCTTTCTTCACCTGTTGTGAAGATCTGTATATAAAACAACAGATTATGGTCAGAAGCAGAAGGACTAAGATTAGAGTCCTATGTAAGTTTAAAAAACTTCTTCTCTGGTATCAGCTGAGAAGATCAAGATTAATCACTGATTAGAGATGCTGTAGCTTACTATCAAGGAGAACTAGTTAAATGGCTTGGTCTTTTAGTCCAGATGCCCACATGTGCCTCTTAACAGGAGGATACATACAGATAATGGCCTCTTTGGAAGAGACTTCAGCAGACGCAGAGCACTGAGGAGGATGCATCTCTCATGAACACCACCTGGGAATTTACTAAACTAAGCTGTACTGTTTAGCATGAATATGGGGAATCCTGTTTGTCAGGAAGTCACCATGACCGTACCAGAAAAAGCAGTGTGTAAAATTTAAATCAATCCAACTGGGAGTACAGAGTTTTTTTTTTTAATTTGTTAACTCATAATCCAGACTCATGGTTGGAATCTTTCCACAAAAAAGTAATATTTATAATGATATTTAAATTTTCAGACTATAGTACGTCTACAATAAATTTTATGTGCATTCTTTTTCCTTTGTCCATTAAAACTTAGATAACACTCACTAAGAGCCCTGTCAGCAGTGTGTGAAACAGAATAACAGTGTGGAAATAGAGATTGTTACAGGGACGTCGCACACATTCAATGTAAAGCAGAATAGACTTCCTTTAATCACATAAAATGATGAATTGGAACAGAAGTCATTTCTGGTGTTGCCCAAGATGGCTGTTGTTGCATTGGCTGTGCTCAATATGTTAGTGATACTCTGCTGCCATCTAGTGCAAGTTTTTAAATATTACCTTACTCAGATTTTGTGTTTAACCCTCTGCATATGGAGTTTCCCTAAACAGTGTGCTTTCTGGTTTTTGTTTCTCCATTTTTTTACCCATTTACGATAATTCTTGCCTACAATTAGATTCTTTATTTGACTGTGAATAATATTTTTTCTTTTTGTCTTAGACCTTGTTTTTTGAGGTTCTGCTCTGTTATGTCTTTCTCAACATACGTTGCTAAAATAGTCACTTGATGATGATCAAATTAATTGCACTGATATCTGTTGTTCAGTGATTCTCATTTGTAAAGTATCTAAATGTGTTAACAAGAGAATTCTCAGGTTTAACAGAAAATGACTAAGGGACTCTTTGTACTTTGGCATATTTTCCCAGCTCTGATTTAAAGTTGTTTTTCAATACTCCAATTTTATAAACACATTCCATTGATGTGTTGTAATTTTAAGTTGCCCTGATGTGATGTTCCTTGTAATGGACTAGGAGATTTCTACTTTGTACCAAATAGTGCATGTACAGGAAATCCACAGTAAATGGAATAATATAATCGTGATGATATTTTAACTAATATACATTTTAAAGATAAGTCTACTTCAATTTAAAGCTTACCCATTAAAATCGATTCCCATATGACAAACTTTTTTATCACTGGGATTGCAAATGAATGATTTGAAATTGTTGTGCATGGAATTTTGAGTGGTGTCGAAATGAAGAAGTGGGTAGGACTAATGAAGGTTACTGGATTGAGAACCAGTCCATTTTACACATAGTGACAGACACACACCATATTCTCAGACTGCGATTTATTTCCATGCCGCCCTCTGTAGCATTGGAAGCTCAACCTCAGTTTCCCCTGGCAGAGCAAACTCCACAGTGCCCATGTAGTGATTAACCTTTCTTCCAAAATACTATACAATGTTGAATGTTGCATCTAGGTTGAGTGATGTACCACTTCTACTTGCCCACTAAATTGCTAGAGGTTTGTATGTAAGCCTGGTGGCTTTCACCTGTGCTGATCTTGAATGTTATTATGGGTTGTGTAGAACAATGCTCTTTCATCAGTCATTGTCCTTGACTGTATCTGATGTGAGCTATATGTGCAGTGATTTACTTAGAGGTTTTCTTAAACTGTTCTGCAGTATTGTCATTTGTAGTCGAGGGCACAAAATTCAAACCATATGGCTGCAGATACCATACGCATGAAAAGTATTCCCCACCTTGGACGTTTTCACGTACATTTTATTATAATACAACATTGAAGCACAGTTGATTTAATTTGTCTTTTTTGACAAAGAAAGACATTCTTTGATGTCAATGTGTAAACTGATCTCTGCAAAGTGGTCTAAATTTAGTACAAATATAAAACACAAAGTAATAGATTGCCTAAGTATTCAGTCATTATGTAGAAGATGCGCCCTTGGCTGCCATGAAAGCCAGGAGTCTGTGTGCTTGGGACTGTCCCTGTCAGCTTTGCACATCTGGACACTGGTACATCCCCATTCTTCTAAGCCAGTCAGGTTGCATGGGGATTGTGATTCAAGTCTAAATACAAATTCTGAATTGGATTAAGATTTAGACTCTGACTTGGCCACTCCAAGACATTCACATTGTTGTTTTTAAACTGTTCTTTTATGGCTTGGGCTTTATACTTGGGGTCGTTGTCTTGTTGGAAAAATGATCTTCTCCCAAGAAACATGTGCTTTTGCAAGCTGCAATGGCTTTTCATCCAGGATTCCCCTGCATTTTGCTGCATTTATTTTACCCTAACAAGCTTTCCAGGACCTGCTGCAGTGAAGCCTCCTCATAGCCTTATTCTTCTATAAGTGTGCTTCACAGTGGGGGTGATGATTTTTTTTTGATAATGATAAAACAATGTGAAGTCAGGTGGCCAACAAGCTCAAAATTTGGTCTTGTTAGACTATAGAGCCTTCTTCCAGTTAACTCGGTGTCTCCCATGCACCTTCTGGCAGACTCTAGCTGAGATGCCATGTGTGTTTTTTCTCTTTGTCTTTGAGAAGTACCCAGGCAACAGTTTTGGTCTGCACATTCTCTCCAGTTTTGGCCTCTGTAGCTTTTGACTCTTTCTGACTTCCCAGAGGTCTCACTAATCACCATCTTGCACAATCACTCAATTTTTGTAGGTGGCCTGAACCTTCCAGATAGAGGACTAATTTATACTACGATCATTGGAGATCTGCTGACTATGGATAGGCGACCTCCTTTAAACTGGTTGTGACTTCTTAAGCCAGGGGTGCCCAATTCCAGTCCTGGAGGGCCGCAGTGGCTGCAGGTTTTCATTCTAACCCTTTTCTTAATTAGTGATCTGTTTTTGCTGCTAATTAACTTCTTTTGAATTCATTTTAATTGACTTGGTTCTTAAGAAATGTTTCCCTGAATTTCTTCATCGTTCGTCTGAATTGCTTCATTTCTTTCCTTAAATGGCACCCAAACAGAAGTGAAGTGAGTGAGCAAACAGAAGATCAACTAAGTCAGGGCGTCAAACTCCAACCAATTTCACTCCAACCAGTTGGTTAATGATTTGCTGAGTCTTGTTGTTAATTAAACTCGTTCTTTAAGTCCATGGCTTGTTGGCTGCTCTCATTGTGCAATAACTCAAATTGCAGATTTTCTCTTTTCTAAGAGCAGATCAGCATTCCTGAGACCTTCACCTTTCTTTATTTTCAGATATTGTATGATGGTCACAGTTTGCTGGTCCTGTTTTGGCTCATTTTGTATCTCATTCTTGTTTGGCTGCTAATTAAGGAAAAAGAAACAATTGAGGGATCTGAGTCTTCAAGATCAAGTCAAATAAAATGAATTTAAAAGAAGTTAATTAGCAGCAAAAAGTGGTCACTCATTAAGAAAAGGATTAAAATGAAAACCTGCAGCTACTGCAGCCCTCCAGGACTGGAGTTGGACACCCCTGTCTTAAGCCAAATGGCTGCACCAGTGATAATTTAGGTGTATCATATGAGGGGCTTGAATAATTGTGCAGTCAAATTTTTTTTTAATATTTTGAGTTAATGTGAACCACTTTGCAGAGATCTGCTTTTACTTTGACGTTAAAGAGTCTTTTCCTGTTGTCCTGTTGATCAGCATCAGAAAAGCTGAATTACAGTAAAGCCAGTGTTGTATAACAATGAAATGTGAAAACTTCTAAGGGGTGAATACTTTTTGTAGGCTCTTTGTGTGTGTGTGTGTGTGTGTGTGTGTATATATATATGTTTATATGTATATATATGTTTATATGTATATATATGTATATATGTATATATGTATATATATATGTATATATGTGTATATATGTATATATATGTATATATGTATATATATATATGTGTATATATGTATATATGTATATATATATATATATATATATATGTATATATATATGTATATATATATATATGTATGATATATATATATACTGCAAAAAGAAACGCCCTTTTTCAGGACTGTGTATTTCAACAATAATGTTTTAAAAATTCAAATAACTTTACAGATCTTCATTGTAAAGGGTTTAAACAATGTTTTCCATGCATGTTCAATTAACCATAATCAATTAATTAACATGCACCTGTGGAATGGTCGTTAAGACCTTAACAGCTTACAGAAAGTAGGCATTTAAGATCACAGTTCTAAAAACGCAGGACACTAAAGAGACTTGTCTACCGACTGTGAAAAACACCCAAAGAAAGATGCCCAGGGTCCCTGCTCATCTGCGCGAACGTGCATTAGGCATGCTGCAGGGAGGCATGAGGACTGCTGATGTGGCTAGGACAATAAATTGCCATGTCCGCACTGTGAGACGCCTAAGACAGCTACAGGGAGACAGGAAGGACAGCTGATCATCCTCGCAGTGGAAGAGCCCGGATCTCAATCCCATTGAGCACGTCTGGGACCTGTTGGATCGCAGGGTGAGGGCTAGGGCCATTCCCCCTAGAAATGTCCAGGAGCTTGCAGGTGCCTTGGTGGAAGAATGGGGTAACATCTCACAGCAAGAACTGACAAATCTGGTCCAGTCCATGAGGAGGAGATGCACTGCAGTACTTCAAGCAGCTGGTGGCCACACCACATACTGACTGGTACTTTTGATTTTGAGCCTCCCTTCATTCAGGGACACATTGTGAAACATTTTTAGTTTATGTCTTATGGTGTTGACTCTTTTAGTGTTCATACAAATATTTACACATTAAGTTTACTGAAAGTAAAAACAGTTGAAAGTCAGAGGACGTTTCTTTTTTTGCTGAGTATATATATATAGTTATATATATAGTGTTATATATATATACACACAAATATATACTGTATCTACATAAACATTCTGGTACATTTTTCAGAGAACACCTGCTGCACACACCTGTTGTAAAGAGCTGTTATTTTAGTGTTTGTGTCCTTGCTGTTAGCTTGAATGACCTCCCTGATTAAATGGTGATTTTTGCCCTCACATTCACTGTATATTTTTTATCACATGATTTTTTTAATCATCTATAGAGACTGCAGCCTGTGAAAAATAACAGGAGGGCAGCTAGAACTACCATATTTGAACATGTGGTAGTTTGATGGTGCTGAAGTTTCTTAGATCATGTATCTTTCTAATAGTTGGTTGAACAAAAGTTAAACCTGTCGACCAATTTTGCATGCTATGCAAATTGAGTTGCAGCCACTTGATTGGCTGTTGTGAGGTGCAGGCAGCCTGTGTTAATATGTAGGTGAACCTAATAAAATGGAGACTGTGTGATTCTTTGAGCGTCTCTGGTAAACTGGCTTGTGAACGTTTTTTCCTGTAATCAAACTCATGCAGGCTCACGTGCCTCAGCTTGTAAGCAGAGCTAGCATTTTCTGTTCTTGTTGTAACATTCAATATTGCAAATGGTCTTTGTCAAAAATAGGTTTCCAGCACCAGACTCGTGCTAAAGATGCAGTGATGCGAAGTATTTCCTGTGTGCAATGCAGGATTTTGTTACTTGCAGGGTCTCAGTTACAGAGAGCTTAAGATGTACATTGTGAAGCCTTAGCTGACAGAAAACATACGGTTGAGGACTAGCATCATATTTCTTTCTTTGGATATTTCATGTCTGCAGACTATCGCAGATAAAGCACATCAGTTTGCAAAATACTTTGTGCAAACAGCATTACTTGCACTTATTACTGTTAAGTTCATAGTGGATATCACTTTGACATTTAACTGCAATAGTGGAGAAATTAGAATGCTGTAGTAAAGTAGATCAAAACACCCATTTTCACCGCCTGTAGTGGTCAGAGCACATAACTGAGAAGCTTCTTTCAGTAACATTTTTTAACAGAACAATTTGGAGCTAATCTGTAAGGAAGAAAGGGTCAGAATCACTCATTTAAGAGTTTGCAAAGCTGGTGGATACCCACCCTAAAAGACCTTAAACTGTAAGGTAGAAGTATAAAATATTAAATTATGGGGATTGAATACTTAAGTAGACAGCATATTTCCTTTTTACATAAACAACATCAAACAGTATTGCATTACATTAATGTTGTTTGAAATAGAAAATATCATAGAAAGCAAAATGTCAGTGCAGGATTTGTTGTTGATTCTGTTAAGGGTCTGAATATTTTTGCATGGCACTGTAAATCAAGCATTGGAAGCTACTTCCTGCTCATTCCATTAACACATACTGGGCTAAGCCATTGTTAGAAATATATCAACATGTCCTTAACATTTCATCATGACAGCTGTTCAGTGTTTGCTTAATCGCCCCTTTGAATTAAAAAGATGTAATAAAAGTATCCCTTGCCAATTGTTTCAGATTCCAAATAAATGTTAAAGTGAGCTTAGCCATGAGAAACGCACCCTTCCACACATATTAAGCAGAGGAAGGCTCTTGAAATATGACTGCACTCTGTCATAATGTACAAAGAATATAAACAGCTGTTTATCATTAAAGATAAACTTAATATCAATAAATGTCATAGCCTGATACCTCATTTTATGACTCTGTTGGAAGCTGCTTTGCCAGATTCATCTCCCGACTGAAATATCCGTGGAGATAATAGGCTACTCCAGGTGGATATTAAACGGTCAGATCTGCTTAACTTACTGTGCGATTACAGAGTAAGCAATATTTAGAACGAGGGGAGAGTGCCTATGTTTCATCCGCATTTAGTCTATGAATAGAAGAGAGTTTTTTCAAAGTCCTGATGCTAGCAAAGCTTACAGCTATTTTAAAATTATTTTTTGTGGGACATCTGCTTCACCTTTTGGAGTAACTGCTTCCATAAGTAGCGAGACAACTTTATTTTTGCAAAGTTTAAACTTCAGATTAAATTTTTAGAACTAATCGTTGTTTTTACATTTGAAACAGATGTTATAGTTATTTGAGTGAAATACTAGTCGTTCTGTTTTTATAAGACCTAAAACAAGCACCATCATTCTTGTTTACTTAATTAAGAAATCTACCTTTATTTAAGTAAGCTCTAACCCTTAACTTTAAACAACAGTTTTGTAATATGAAAATTTATTTTTGGCAACAAACTGGTATCTTTATAGTAGTCAAAATCCAAGTCCAACATGAATCTTAGATCTACTAATGTCAAAACAGTCAGTCAGTCATTCGGTCATTGTCCAACCCGCTATATTCTAGCACCGGGTCATGGGGGTTCTGCTGGAGCCAATCCCAGCCAACACAGGACGCAAGGCAGGAACAAACCCCGGGCAGGGTGCCAGGCCATCGCAGGGTGCACACACAAGGGACAACTTAGAATCGCCAGTGCACCTAACCGGCATGCCTTTGGACTGTGGGAGGAAACCGGAGCACCCGGAGGAAACCCATTCAGACATGGGGAGAACATGCAAACTCCACGCAGGGAGGACCCGGGAAGTGAACCCAGGTCTTCTTACTGTGAGGCAGCAGTGCTAAAACTGCGCCACCGTGCCGCCCTAATGTCAAAACATTTTACAGTAATTGTTGGCCTTTTATATGTCAATTGAATTTTGAAGGGTGCCTTCCATAAATAAGTCGCACATTAACACTTATTAATCACTGAATCTTGGCTTATCACTTACTACATCTTGGCACTAACAAACCAAATATGAGAAATGTCTCCATGTCGAAAGAGCTATTTTCAGCATATTTAATTACTCAGTTATTAACATAACACCTGATCTGTGACCTCATCATATACATGATGCTATTTGTATTTACTGTGGATACGTTTATTTCTGTTTTTATTGTCAGCCATGTTAGAGTATGGCTGCTGAACAAAAAGAAATGAATTGTTAGTACTACACAGTCATATTGGATTTGTGGTACCTATTTAGAACTGTCTATCTGAAGCCTGTTTGTGCCTTTTTAGGTATCGATTGAGCGGGATGGTTTTGCCAGCGTTGAGAGAATGGTTTGAAAAAACCTTTGGAGCAAGTCTTGAACATAAAACGCCACCCCGGGTACGTTCAAAGTTTTAATTAGGTTTCCTTTTGTTTATTTGAGGCATTCATGGTAGGGGATCAGTTCTCCTGCATTACCCAGGGAAAAGACCACCATTACCATCACTTTTGACCCACCAAATGTGACCGTATGTGTGGCCAAATGGCACAGATGAGTAGTCATTAGTGCTGCCACCCCATAGATGCAAGAGACTGGATTGCAATCCCATTCAAGTCATTTTCTGCTTAGAGATTGTATGTTTCCCAATATCTGTACAAGGTCTCATTCCATATAACACAGATGTGCAGATTAGGTTTATTGGTAACTCTAAATTAGCCAAGTATGAATGAGTTGTGCTGATTTGTGTGTGTGATTTCTGCCTTGTTGCCAAGATTGGCTCAAGCCCCCTGCAATCGACAGACAACAGAAACAAAGCAAGATGATCGCACATGTATCATAAAAAAATCTTTATTTTTATGTTAAGCAGAGTGGAGGTATTGTGGTACAGCTTCTACACAGCCACAAGGTCCTGGGTGTTAAACAGCTTGGCCTCTGTTTAGAGTTTCTCTCCATATATGGGGGTTTTCTATGGGTGCTGTGGTTTCCTCCTACATCTCAAGAGATATGAAGGTTAGATTGATTGACACTTTAATTGGCCCGTTATGTATCAATATGAGTGTATATTTGTTTGTGCCATGCAAAGAACTATAGTTCTATTCAGGTTTGGTTTCTGTGTTTTCCCTCGTACTGCCTCTTTGGGTGCTGGATAATTTTGCTTGTTAAGCTTTCTCTCAGTTTCTTTAATTTGCAATATGTCCAGTAGGCATCAAGTTATGGTTTCTGTGTTGGATACTAATCTCTAGTTATCTGAATTCATTTCAGTCTGCTCTGAACACCAGTGATATACCTGCCCCAATTTTAAACGAAGACTTCCTCGATGACCTCAAAGCAACAAAAATACCATTTTCTCATGAAATTGAAGATAGAATCTTCAGAGCTCATGGTAGGCTTATTTCAATTTTGGTTCATGTTATTTTAGTGTTATTAATAACATTCTCGAGAAACATTGTCTAAGTGTCACAATAAATAAAAAAAAGGACTTCCACATGCAATTGGAAAAGATAAATTTGATATTAAACCTTTCAAAAACAGAGCTGGAAGGTTTGTTCATGTTTTATCATGCCTGAAGTACCTGTCCAATGAGTTTCCTTGGCCTTGTCATAGTTCATAGTTTTGTACACCCTTACAATAAGGTAGAGTTAGGATCCAATCACCTGGTTATATTAAAAGTAATTATCAAATACATGTGTTGTTACAGACTTGCCAACCAGAGTTGGGCATCGGCTGTCAAAATGAAACCCACAGGAGCTGTGCCCTGAAACACCTAGCTCCCAGATGCAGTAAGGTCATAGTCACACTTGTGCATCTCGTGCCCACCTTTCACATCCTCCAGTATCTGACATATGCTATGAAACCATGCGGTCCACTTTTCAACTACACTACACACATACCAACTACAGCCTACACATACTAGTGCTACGTTAAAAACCAATAGTACCCCACCCTAAGAAATAATATATGTTGTTCAGCTTAATCTAATAGAAAGGGAATCTTTATCTTAACGGTTTATTTTGACAAGAATCATCTTCACATTGGGCTGCTCATGGTCAGTGTTTCTCATATTTATTGCCATTTAAAGGCCTTTGTACTGTTCACAAAAATCACCCTTTGAACTGCACACAAACTGCTTCTGAGCTGAGACGATGGGTGTAACAATGTTGGTGTCTGATGATCTATTGTCTAGTCTAATGTCATTTTTTAGCATTTATTTTACATTGTTTGTAGCTAATAAATGAAATACTATGCTTTTATTTATTAAACAGGCCATTGCTTACATGAAATATTTGCTCTCAGAGAAGGGAAGTTTGAACGTGTTCCAGATTTGGTTGTCTGGCCAAGTAAGTATCCCAACAACAAAAGCTTTCTGTCTTTTGGAGCAAAATTATTGCTTTAAGAATCAAGTTTTATTTTTTTGACTTGTCATATAAGTTACAATATTATGGAATAGTTCTGTTCTGTAGAACTCTATTGACAGACGGGTATCAGCAAGAGTGAAAGGGAAGGTCTACAGGATGGTAGTGAGACCCGCTATGTTATATGGGTTGGAGACAGTGGCACTAACCACAAAACAGGAGACAGAAGTGGCGGTGACTGAGTTAAAGGTGCTAAGATTTGCATGTGACGAGGATGGACAGGATTAGAAATGAGGACATTAGAGGGTCCGCTCAGGTTGGACAGTTGGGAGACAAAGTCAGAGAGGCGAGATTGCATTGGTTTAGACATGTGCAGAGGAGAGATGCTGGGTATATTGGGAGAAGGATGCTAAGGATAGAGCTGCCAGGCAAGATGAGGAGAGGAAGGCCTAAGAGAAGGTTTATGGATGTGTTGAGAGAGGACATGCAGGTGATGGGGGTAACAGAACAAGATACAGAAGACCGGAGGATATGGAAAAAGATGATCTGCTGTGGCAACCCCTAACAGGAGCAACCAAAAGAAGAAAAAGATATTTAAAATAGAATAAAAAAGTAAATGTTTTTATTTGTTTGGATGGGAAATTCTGGTCTCAGATTTTGTAAATATAGGTTATACTTTATTTATCATAATTGCTCATACAGTGAAATATTTTAAACAACTTGTGCAATTTACTAGCAATGCTGGATGATCAGTTCAGCATTCCATACTGTATAATGAGAACACCATGTATATGTACAGTATCTCACAAAAGTGAGTACACCCCTCACATTTTTGTAAATATTTTATATCTTTTCATGGGACAATACTGAAGATATGACACTTTGACACAATGGTGTAAAGCTTGTATAACAGTGTAAATTTGCTGTCCCCTCAAAATAACTCAACACACAGCCATTAATGTCTAAACTGCTGGCAACAAAAGTGAGTAGACCCCTAAGTGAAAAATGTCCAAATTGTGCCCAATTAGCCATTTTCCCTTTCCAGTGTCATGTGACTCGTTAGTGTTACAAGGTCTCAGGTGTGAATGGGGAGCAGGTGTGTTAAATTTGGTGTTATTGCTCTCACACTCTCTCATATTAGTCACTGGAAGTTCAACATGGCACCTAATGGTAAAGAACTCTCTGAGGATCTGAAAAAAAGAATTGTTGCTCTACATAAAGATGGTTGAGGCTATAAGAAGATTGCCAACACCCTGAAACTGAGCTGCAGCACATTGGCCAAGAACATACAACGGTTTAACAGGACAGGTTCCACTCAGAACAGGCTTCGCCATGGTCGATCAAAGAAGTTGAGTGCATGTGCTCAGCATCATATGCAGAAATTGTTTTTTTGAAAATAGACGTATGAGTGCTGCCTGCATTGCTGCAGAGGTTGAAGGGTTTGGGGTCAGCCTGTCAGTGCTCAGACCATACGCCCGCCGCACACGGCATCAAATTGGTCTGCATGGCTGTCGTCCCAGAATGAAGCCTCTTCTAAAGATGATGCACAAGAAAGACAAGCAGACTAAGGACATGGATTACTTGGAACCATGTCCTATGGTCTGATGAGACCAAAATAAACTTATTTGGTTCAGATGGTGTCAAGCGTGTGTGGCGGCAACCAGGTGAGGAGTACAAAGACAAGTCTGTCTTGCCTACAGTCAAGCATGGTGGTGGGAGTGTCATGGTTTGAGGCTGCATGAATGCTGTCTTCACTGGGGAGCTACAGTTCATTGCGGGAACCATGAATACCAACATGTGCTGTGACATACTGAAGCAGAGCGTGATCCCCTTCCTTCAGAAATTGGGCCGCAGGGCAGTATTCCAACATGATAACGACCCCATACACACCTCCAAGACGACCACTGAGGGTGAAGGTGCTGGACTGGCCAAGCGTGTCTCCAGACCTAAACCCTATTGAGCATCTGTGGGGCATCCTCAAACAGAAGGTGGAGGAGTGCACAATCTGTAACATCCACCAGCTCCGTGATCTTGTCATGGAGGAGTGGAAGAGGATTCCAGTGGCAACCTGTGAAGCTCTAGTGAACTCCATGCTCAAGAGAGTTAAGGCAATACTCGAAAATAATGGTGGCCACACAAAATATTGACACTTTGGGCACAATTTAGACATTTTTCACTTAGGAATATACTCTCTTTT
Organism: Polypterus senegalus; assembly: GCF_016835505.1. Classification (NCBI taxonomy): domain Eukaryota; kingdom Metazoa; phylum Chordata; class Cladistia; order Polypteriformes; family Polypteridae; genus Polypterus; species Polypterus senegalus. Next base: position 184,013,698 of record NC_053159.1, read on the forward strand.
GTTGCCAGCGGTTTAGACTTTAATGGTTCTGTGTTGAGTTATTTTGAAGGGACCGCAAATTTACACTGTTATACAAATTGTACACTGACTACTTTACATTGTATCAAAGTGTCATATCTTCAGTGTTGTCCCATGAAAAGATATCATAAAATATTTACAAAAATGTGAGGTGTGTACTCACGTTTGTGAGATGCTGTATATTTACTCAAGCAAAAATGCTATAATTATATAATTAAAAAGCATCTGCATACTTAATATGACCAGTAAACTGGTTTGTTCCCTCTCATAACTTCAGTTACGGTGAATTTATTAAAAGAGTGGGCAACTTGCATTATTCAAACAGTGTCACAGTTTTTTCTTTAGGTTTTCATTGTTCACACAAAATGTGGTGTAAAAGGCAAAAAATAGATATACGCAGTTCAAAAGAAAATGGAAATGCAACGTTTTGGGTCTCATTCTATACTGCTGACATATGGGTTGTAGACTCACTTTTATCAATTTCCTTAGTCATTCCAGTTCTTTATATTTATATTCCAATATATAGAACATGAGAAAATGTGGTTTGTTGTTTCAAAGGCATGCATTCTAGGAGACAAAAAGAGATGAAGAAAAGTCATCCCACATTATCTATATTTACTATTTACTAAATATTTCTTCAGCCATTATTAGACTTAAACTCAGTTGCATTTTATTAAAGAACAGTTCTGAGCAGGTGGTGGTCTATAGCAACGGTTAAATGCCCACTAAAGTGTTTCCCCATGCAGCAGTAAACCGATCTTCCCAGTCTGGTCTGGACCAGCTGGATTATCATCTTTCTGCAAAACAGAACTGCTACAGGAGTTAGACACCTGCTTTACCAAATGTTGCATATTTTTAACTAGTCATTTCTGCCCCCTTTGTTTCAGATAGCCACAGTGAAGTGGAGAAAATTGTGAATCTCGCTTGCAAACATAATGTCTGTGTTATACCTTTTGGGGGTAAGCCTGTGAATTTCTTTTGTCTTTTGGAAATATTCTTGTTATACTCGTTATTTTGTTTGTTTTAGCATTTTTCCCCACATGCTTACTTTGGGGATATATATTTTTAAATTGAATTATTCTTATTAAGGGAATTTCCACTTCTGAACCCAGCAAGCTATTCAATAATTGCAGATTTAGTTTAAAAAAAAATACAACATGAGCACAAGATATATTAAAACAGAATCAGAGCTGCATTATTTTATATGTACAGACATCTACAATAGTATACATGTATTTTATATGGGGTAGTTTTAAGTTCAGGTCCTTACTGTCCCAGGTGAGTCACTTTCTGAACAGGACTATACTGTATGCAAATCATGATAATTTCATTTAGGTTGATGACATTTGAATTAGATCCATCTTGGTTGAAGGTGAATTGGCCCCAAATCAGACCAAGTACTGCAATGGGTAATGAAAAGATGAAACAAAAGGGAAAGGTCTTCTTAATTGCAAAGAAAAAAATGACAACAATTAATTTAAAGGATTGCAGTGCAGATGAATATTAATTTCGATGCTGAAACCATTGGGGCTTCTTTAACAATATTGCATGTTTCCAGGGTTTGGGGGCCCTATAGCCCAATGCTCGTCATCTTACACTATTTTTATTTAATCTTATTTTGAGGTATCCTGAATCTTGAGATTGCAATGTATCCTCTTGAGTCATGGTACTAATAAGTTCTGTAAGGTAACCATTTATGACTTGTATGTGAAAAGAGGGATATTTTATATTTGTAAACCAGATCTAAACTTTCTTGGAAATGCATAGTTTAGATCTGTAGTGTTAAAGTTATATACAGGTATTTTGAAATCTTTTCAAAATTCTTGGTACTTTATTGACCATATAGTTGATGTTTGGATGATGGATATGCTATGCAGTGCACAAGGAAAACTGCGAGATAAAGTCATTCTGGCATTCGAGTCCTACAGACTTAATTATAAGGTAGCGCCATTTGACAGGACGCACACTGCACCCCTTTCTGGAAAACTAACAGCATGGTTGCTGAACTTTTGTAAGTTTTAACTCCTGAATCGCTGGCAGTAGATGACATGTCATTTTCTAGACAGCCCCCCAATCTGCAACATTTGCTGTATTGTCATATTTGAAAGATCTAACTGATAAAGAACTTTCATTTATTTCTATTAAAGTTTATTTTTCTATTGGCCTCATTTTTAAAAAATATGGTGTTAGTTTAGGTTCACAAACTTTTGTGAAAGACATTGAAAGGTTTGATGTTTGTTTTCGCAGAAGAAACATTTGAATCCAAGACAGCAACTTAACTCTTAATCAACTTCTTCTTCATTTTTTTTTAATCATTTTGTCTTTATAGACAACTTAAGTTTACATTTTTTAAACTTGTACTACAATTTTGATACTACTAATGATAAAAGATATAGTATTGACATGCAAGTTTTCTGTCTCATGAATCCAGTATCCTGATCCTCACACCTGCAGGTTAGTTTTATCATCAACTGTCACCTGGCCTTTTGTGAGGGAGTGAGCCCTGTGGTGGACTGGTGACCAGTCCAGGATTGATTCCTGCTAAGTACATGATGTTGCCAGCTTAGGATCTTTCCCTGAGATCCTTAATTGGATAAGAAAATGTAAGAAATGTTACATTACTGAAAGAGCAATGAATCAAACTGTAATATCCAAATAAAAGAAGATGAGAGTAATTCAGTATTTGTTTGCATACATAAGACTTTTGCAGTAAAACGTTGACTTAATCTGTTCTTGAGAACATGAAAAATCATTTTGTATATATTCATATCTATTTATTTTTTAGTTATTAAACATTTATTCTGACATGTTTTATGCTTCTTTGTGACCTTTTTATATGAAGGATTTACAGAGTCACTATAACAAGAATGTCACTCTTAATTTTTTTCTTTGGTCAAATAGTGTAATTAAATTATTCATGACCAATACAATCACCCAAATAGATGCTGTATTCAGATATGGAATAACACAAGATTGAACACACACTGAATAGTAAAAATATTGCATAATATGCCTATGCTTCTCAGTGTACTGCCAAAACAAGTCCGACCTGCCAACACATAGATTGTACAAGACCTCTGAAGGTGTCCTGTGGTATCTGGCATGAGGATATTAGCAGCAGATTCTCTAGCTTCTGTAAGATATGAGGTGGAGGAGCCATGGATCAGACTTACATCCCACAGTAGCTGAACTGGATTGAGATCTGGGAAGTTGGAGGCAAGATCAACACCTTAAGCCCTTCATCATGTTTTTCAAACCATTCCCATAACAATTTGTGTGTGACAGGGCACATTTTCCTTCTGAATGGTGCCACTCCCATCATGGGGGTACTGTTGACATTGAAGAGGTGTACCTGGTCTGTAGTGATGTTTAAGTGGGTGTAATGTGTCAAACTAATGTCTTCATGAATTCCCAGACCCAGGGTTTTCCAGAAGTACATTGCCCCAAAGCATCATACTTCCTCCACCAGCTTGTCTTCTTTCCACAATGTATTGTGGTAGTTTCTGTTCCCCACGTAAATGATGCACATGTACCTGGTTGTCTACATTATGCAACATAAAATGGGATTCATTGGACCAGGCTACCTTCCTTCATTGATCTATGGTCCAGTTTTGATCCCAGCATGCTCACTGTTGTTATAACTGCAGCACCACACAAAAGGAAAAGGGTGAGGTCTTCAGAAACACCCACAAAAAACAGGCCAGAATCCTAATTGGCTAGCGCCAAAATAGGTCTCAACACAGTGCCTGACCTTGGGAAACTGTGAGGCTTCAGGGCTGTCTAGGCCTCAGAATGGAGGAATCACTTTTATTGTTCTAAAATTCACAAATATGTCTGAAAGAGACAGAAGAAGAAGCTAGCAAAGTGTTTTTTAGGTAGCTGTGTCCTCAGTTTCTCGTGTTACTAAGAAATAGCAGTTAACAGGAATGGTGGAGGTCAAGTTGAGGTCTGGAAGACAAAGAAAAATTTCTGAAAGAACTGGTCCTAAGGATTGCTAGAATGGCAATTAAAAACCCTCATTTGACTGCAAAACACCTTCAGGAAGATTTTCCAGACTCTGTACTGGTGGTGCTCTGTTCTACTGTGCAGCAACACCTGAATAAATACGCCTTTCATGGTAGAGTCAGCAGAAGAAAATCTTTTCTGCATTCTAGCCACAGAATTCAGCACCTGAAGTTTGCAAATGAACATCTAAACAGGTCTGATGTATTTTGGAATCAAGTCCTGTGGGCTGATGAAGTTAAAATAGTGTTTTGGTCACATTGTGCAAAGTTATGTCTGGAGAAAAAAGGGGGACGAATTCCAGGACAAGAACATGTCTCTGACTATTAAGCATTGGGGTGGATCGGTCATCCTTGGGCTTGCGTTGCAGCCAGTGGCACAGGTAACATGTCATTGGTAAAGGGAAGAATGGATTCAAATAAATACCAGCAAATTCTGGAAGCAAACATCACATTATCTGTGAAAAGAAAGTTGTGGGACCCATCCTTTTTTTAACTTTAACAAGAGAATAATCCAAAACACACCTCAAAATTTACAATGGAAAACGTCAAGAGGCACAAGCTAACGGTTTTGCCATGGCCCTCATAGTCCCCTGACCTAAACATCCTTTAGAATCTGTGGATAGATCTCAAAAGAACAGGTCATACAAGACACCCCAAAAATCATGCAGAATTAGAAGCAGTTTGCAAGTACAAATGGGCGAAAATAACCCAAGTAAGAATCAAAAGAGTCATAGCTGGCTGCAAAAAGCATTTGCAAGCTGCAGTACTTGACAAAGGGGGTCTTACTGACCATATTCGGTGCCCAGAATTTTGCTTCAGGCCCTTTTCATTTTTTGGTATTTGTGAATGATGGAAATAAAAATGTAATTTTTAACTTTATGCCTTTTGGTGATCAGTTCATCTTCTGCTAACTTAACTATTCACAGTAATAGACTTTTGCATTCCACTGTAAATGAACAAACCAATATTATAAAACTATATAAAAAAAAAATAATAATGAAGAAAGAACAAAAAAGACAGAAAAATATAAATATAAATTAAACATAAGCTGTGGAGTAGCACTGGCTTAACCATAATAATTTTAGGTGCTTTTCGACAGTTGACAGGGGTTATTATGGGCACTCTAACTGGCCTGTGTCTTATGGTACATTGCTTCCTTTAACTATCATTAGAACTATCTGGGATTTGTGCCACAGTAGCCCTTCTGTCATTTTGTAACAGATCGGAAAGGCTTTGTTGACCTCTTGTATTGCTGAGTCTCGGCACTCTGTCAGCCAGTCCATAGTTTTTCCCTACTTGGAGCACTGTCAGTAGGTTTTCACTACAGCTGACTGTGAGCACCCCACAAGTATTGTCGTTTTGAAAATGCTCAGACCTGCTCTTCTGGCCATGACGATTTGGCCTTTATCAAAGTCACTCAGGTCTTTATACCTGCCCATACATATCTTTTCCATTCAACACTGATTAAGAGTACCTAATGTTCATTTACTGTCTAATAGATCCCTTACCTTCACATGTGCCCACTGTTATGAGACTGTCAATGGCATTTACCTCATATGGGGTTGGGTCATATTGTATTGGATTATCAATGTATCATACAGTGTACTGTAATTCTGTATACATGTAGTAACTTCTTTAGAGCATTGGTTACTTTAGTCATATTTGCAGCAAATATCTGCCATACTAATGAAAATTAGGCTGTTTATGATCTTCACTGTTTTGTGGATTTTACTCTGAAATTTGTATTGATAACTCATGTAGTAGAATTACCCAGCCAAAAGCACCTCATTGCCGGGAAGATTCGAGTCATTCTGGTTTTGTAAAACTGGCACATTCCTAAAAAAAAATGTACATATAATTGACTTAGATAATGCCTGAAATATGTTGAAAGATATAGAGCGGGATCGGTAATTTACTGTACATTGAAAGACAGTTTTACATCAGTAGTCCTGGAAACTATGGCAGTAAAAAAATTATGCAATAGGAAGTTTCTAATTTTAATAGAATTATTCCATTTATGTAAAGTAATTTATTTTGTGTTTTGATATGATGGATATTGCTAGCATTTGTCTTTTTTTGAGATGTCACACTTCCTTGCCTGAAATTATTCAATCGATTATGCAGCACTGATTCAGAACATTCTCTAAAACAGACTAATTACCTTGGCTGTCAATGTACAACTTTTATTATGTTACTGTGGGGTAGAAGCTATACTGTATTAAATGTCATAAGGTTGCTCTGTTTTTTGCAGAGATCATCTTCATTGTTGAACTAATTTAGCAGAAGCCTAAATTGTCCTGATAAATCACTTGTGTATTTATGAATGTGTATCTTACTAAGCCTGGAATCGCGTCCAGTAGTAGAGCCTGACGTCGTCTTATGGTCCCACCATATTTGTAATGCATGAAAATGGTTTAGAAAATAAATGGCCAAATGGGCTGAATCATTACAGATGAATAGTCAGGGAAGGAACCTGTAACACCTTGACTTAAGTGTTTGGAATAGAAAAATAGATTGCAGTTTAGAATTTCATAATTAATAAGATCTACTCAAAGCTTTTCTGTTACTTTTATTAAAAATGTTTAATTTTACCATTCAGAAAGAGTTACGGGCTTAATTAAATTGGCCAATGTTAATTTTAAGCCCTAAAATTGGTTACTTGGATTTAGACTCTTCTAGGTGTTAAAATTGGTTCTTTAAAAAAATCATGATTGGTATACTTTTATTAGCCCCTCAAAACATGCATTTGAATTGAAATACTGCAGTGATATTAATAGTGACAGTTTAATTTGGAAAATTCATATTATGGGCAGCATGATGGTTAGCATCCTGGATTCAAATTCCCTCAATCCAGATGTTATAGAATTTAGAGTTGGTCTTGGATAAAAATGAATCTTTATTCAAGAAAATATTAGAATGATTAATCAATGAATTGCCTTAGCTGAAAATTGTCACTTGTAAATTACACCAGGAGGTCAATGCTTATTGTGAATGCATTGTCCGGTATAAATAAAATTAATATTGTATTGATAACACTGAACATGGAAATTTTGAAGTCATTAAAACAAACAATTTGAAATCTTCAATATGACAGTTGTGGTTTTTTTTTTTGTAGTTAATTGTTGTTGAAGAACAGTCTCTGAACTGCCATTTACAGTGGAATGCAGACTTTTGCTGGCAGTTGTTCCCAGGGCCCACTAATGCCATTAGTACAACATGCACATTTTGTGATTGGCAGTGTTATGAAGAGGATTCTAAATAAGTCAATTATGGATTACATTGTGTGCACAATTATTAGGCAAGTTGTATTTTTGGGATTAATTTTAATATGAAACAAATACATTGCCATAAGTCAATCCAGAATGTTAATAAACCTGAAACCTGAATGTTATGCAAAGGAAATGTGAGTGTGAACATCATCAGGTGAATACAAGTGTGTGCACAATTATTAGGCAACTATTAGTGTGCAGAATTATTATGCAACTAAATCAAAAACTTACATTTTCCCGATCTCCCTTGTTTATTTTCATCTGTTACAGTGAGAATAATAAACAAATAACACATAATTTTCAAATAAACATTTCTGACATGAAAAAAAAAAATCAGTGACCAATATAGCCACCCTTCTTTTCTATAACAGCAATAAGCCTTTCAATCATGGAATCTGTTAGTTTCTTGATCTGTTGCCAATCAACTTTTTGTGCAGCATTAACCACAGCCTCCCAGACACTGTTCAGAGGGGTGTACTGTTTTCCTTCCCTGTAAATCTCCTGTTTAAGAAGGGCCCACAAGTTTTCAATACGGTTAGGTCAGATGAGGAAGGGGGCCATGTCATTATTCTGTCATCTTTAAGGCCTTTACTGGCTAGCCACACAGTGCAGTACTTTGATGCATGTGATGGAGCATTGTCCTGCATAAAAATCATGGTCCTCTTGAAAGAAGCTGACTTTTTACTGTACCCCTACTTGAAGAAAGTGTCTTCTAAAAACTGGCAGTAGGTTTGGGAGTTGAATTTGAGTCCATCTCCAGCCTGAAAAGGTCCAACTAGCTCATCTTTAATAATACCAGCCCATACCAGTACCCCACCTCCACCTTGCTGGCGTCTGAGTCGAAGTGGAGCTCTGTGCCCGTTACTGATCCAGCCATGGGCCCATCCATCTGGTCCATCAAGTATCACTCTCATCAGTCAGTCCATAAAACCTTTGCAAAATCTGTCTTCAGATATTCCTTGGCTCCGTCTTGACGTTTCAGTTTGTGTCTTGTTCAGTGGTGGTTGGGTTTCAGCTTTCCTTACCTTGGCCATATCTCTGAGCACTGAACACCTTGTACTTCTACTACTACTTCAGGGAGGTTGCAGTTCTGGAATATGACAGCACTAGAGGATAACGGGTTCCTGGTTGCTTCACGTTTGATTCTTCTCAAATCTGTGGCAGTTGTGGCAGTTAATTTGCGTCTTTTTTTCTCAACACGTTTCTTGAAACCCTGTTGACTATTTGCAACAAAACACTTGATGGTTCTTTGATCACGCCCCAATATCTTAGCAGTTTGGAGAGTGCTGCATCCCTCTGAAAGACTTTTTACAATTTTTGACTTTTCAGAGTCAGTTAAATCTCTTTTTTGGCCCATTTTGTCTGAGGAAAAGAAGCTGCCTAATTATTATGCACACCTTGATATAGGATGTTGTTCTCCTTAGGCTACACCCTCCCTCATTACACAAATACATATCACCTGATATGCTTAAGTCAAATAAGCATTCAAGTTTATACAGCTTGGAGATGGAATATATGCACGAAAATTATGATATGGTCAAAATACTCACTTGCCTAATAATTGTGCACACAGTGTTAAACTGCAGTCAAGTGATTGATAGACAGAGAGTTGTATGAATGAATCAACTCATCAGTGTGTCAAAATATAGTGTGCTCCTCAAATACTGGAACTACTGGCAAAGCAGGGTATTTTCAATATTTTGTTACTTTTACAAACATTGTGATTTATCCATTTCCAAAACAGTTCAATTTGTTCAGAGCATTTGTTCATAATAATGTAAGGAACTGCTTGATCAGTTTTCATTTTTAATGTTTCTTAGATTTTCTTATTTTCTGATGCTCCTGAAGTTGCAAAAATCTGCAAGGTAGTTTACATTTTTGATTTGGTAGATCCTGTAGCCCAGGGGTCTCTAACACGTCGGTCGCGAGCTACCGGCAGCTCACAAACCCTTTCCAAGTAGCTCGCCAAAGGGTTAATGAATCCTACATACAGTGCATCTGGAAAGTATTCACAGCGCATCACTTTTTCCACATTTTTTTTATGTCACAGCCTTATTCCAAAATGGATTAAATTAATTTTTTTCCTCAGAATTCTACACACAACACCCCATAATGACAATGTGAAAAAAGTCTACTTGAGGTTTTTGCAAATTTATTAAAAATAAAAAACTGAGAAATCCCATGTACATAAGTATTCACAGCCTTTGCTCAATACTTTGTCGATGCACCTCTGGCAGCAATTCCAGCCTCAAGTCTTTTTGAATATGATACCACAAGCTTGGCACACCTGTCCTTGGCCAGTTTCGCCCATTCCTCTTTGCAGCACCACTCAAGCTCCATCAGGTTAGATGGGAAGCGTCGGTGCACAGCCATTTTAAGATCTCTCCAGAGATGTTCAATCGGATTCAAGTCTGGGCTCTGGCTGGGCCACTCAAGGACATTCACAGAGTTGTCCTGAAGCCACTCTTTTGATATCTTGGCTGTGTGCTTAGGGTCGTTGTCCTGCTGAAAGATGAGCCGTCGCCCCAGTCTGAGGTCAAGAGTGCTCTGGAGCAGGTTTTCATAAAGGATGTCTTTGTACATTGCTGCAGTCATCGTTCCCTTTATCCTGACTAGTCTCCCAGTTCCTGCCACTGAAAAACATCCCCATAGCATGATGCTGCCACCACCATGCTTCACTGTAGGGATGGTATTGGCCTGGTGATGAGTGGTGCCTGGTTTCCTCCAAACGTGATGCCTGGCATTCATACCAAAGAGTTCAATCTTTGTCTCATCAGACCAGGAAATTTAGTTTCTCATGGTCTGAGAGTCCTTCAGGTGCCTTTTGGCAAACTCCAGGTGGGCTGCCACGTGCCTTTTACTAAGGAGTGGCTTCTGTCTGGCCACTCTACCATACAGGCCTGATTGGTGGATTGCTGCAGAGATGGTTGTCCTTCTGGAAGGTTCTCCTCTCTCCACAGAGGAACTCTGGAGCTCTGACAGAGTGACCATTGGGTTCTTGATCACCTCCCTGACTAATGCCCTTCTCCCCCGATTGCTCAGTTTAGTTGGCCGGCCAGCTCTAGGAAGAGTCCTGGTGGTTTCGAACTTCTTCCACTTACGGATGATGGAGGCCACTGTGCTCATTGGGACCTTCAAAGCAGCAGAAATGTTTCTGTAACCTTCCCCAGATTTGTGCCTCGAGACAATCCTATCTCGGAGGTCTACAGACAATTCCTTTGACTTCATGCTTGGTTTGTGCTCTGACATGAACTGTCAACTGTGGGACCTTCTATAGACAGGTGTGTGCCTTTCCAAATCATGTCACATCAACTGAATTTACCACAGGTGGACTCCAATTAAACATCTCAAGGATGATCAGGGGAAACAGGATGCACCTGAGCTCAATTTGGAGTTTCATGGTGAAGGCTGTGAATACTTATGTACATGTGCTTTCTCAATTTTTTTTATTTTTAATAAATTTGCAAAAACCTCAAGTAAACTTTTTTGACGTTGTCATTATGGGGTGTTGTGTGTAGAATTCTGAGGAAAAAAATGAATTGAATCCATTTTGGAATAAGGCTGTAACATAACAAAATGTGGAAAAAGTGATGCACTGTGAATACTTTCCGGGTGCACTGTAAATTTGAAAACTTGATTAGTCAAATTAGGGGTGGGCGATCTTTCCCAAAAATCATATCATGATCCACAATCTTAATTGAAATCTATCTTTTCAATGTGGCATACACTTAAGAGAATATCCAGACCCAAACTCATCAAGACCTAAGTAACACTTTATTTTAAATATCAAACAAAGTTGAATTCGTTCGCTAGCTAAGCAGAGTTAAGGAACAGTTCCCGAAGCTGGCAAGTGAGTGAGGAAGGCCCCTCCTCTCGGCCTGCTGCGTGTTTTTCAGATTTGTGCAGATAAATCGGTATTGCAAGCGAACTACGATACATAACGAACTGAGAGAAGTCGCAATGTATAGAAAAATCCCGCTCTAAATCCGTTAAGTAGTTCTCTCATGGAAAAACTGACAGACAGACAGACATTGGATTTTATATAATATATATTAGTAAACCTTCAAAATAATGTGCAGTTAAACAGCATTTGTGGTGCTTAGTAGAGCCAGATAACTATAAGAATCTTCACCAAGCAGCTCTGATAATGTCTGCTTTGTTTGGATCTCCATACCTCTGTGAGTCTGGCATGAATGTCATGAAATCAAAGTTCAGAACAAGACTGACAAACAAACATTTAAATGACTCCATAAGAGTGGACCTAAGTGGCTCCACTCCACCAGACACCTGCCTCTCTTGTTGACTCCATGCAGTGCCAGCCATCAGACTAACTAAACAACACATCACACATGCAACACGACCTGTGAATAAAGTGAAACAGTGACATGGAACAAAATGACAAATTAATAAGTCATATCTGTGTATTTTTAATTGCATTGTTTTGTTGTGACAGCATTCATGTTTTAATTCAATAGTGTGAGATACACTAGAAAATGCATATAGACATACAAAATGCACTTGCAGGTGAACTGAATATTTTTTTGTGATGTTTTAATGCAAAATCTGAGTTGTGGACACCAACATTTTGTAAATGTTCAGGCAAAACAATCTCATTCAGTTTGTTTGGGTTGAAATAAGCTATGACAATAAACGTTAGAAAAATATATGTAGCTCTCAGCCAATTTCATTTTGTAAAAGTAGCTCTAAGGGGATAAAAGTTGGAGACCCCTGCTGTAACATGTTAAACACCAATAGTTTATGTGGTCTTACACAAAAAGCGTGGTGTTGTCATTATCTCAATGAAAACGTAAGATTTTGGAGGCTGTTTTCTTAGTTGAGTCTTTATAAGAAAATAATATCTATTAGTGAAATGACATGTCTTATTGAATGAACTCTTTCTTTGTCAACATTGTGCTTATAGTCTCATTGCAAATCAGATGGCTATTTCTGATTTGCCATCTCTAAATTTGGGAATGTTGATCTCCAAGAGCTCTGCATTGAACTTGTGACCCTCCAGAGCATTTTCTTGTTTTATGCTTGGAGTTGGCAAATTCAGAGCTTCATGTAAATCATATTATGTTATACTTTGCACACATTTCTTGGAACGCTCAAGTTTTCACTACATCTGGTCTAGGCTCCTGCTGCCATTTTGGACAAAGTGGTTCCTTAAGATGGGTGGACATTTGTTACACACGCACATGATTTGTGTGTGCACAGTTTATTCCATAATTAATGCATTCAGTACCCAGACACGTTTCTGCAAAACATATTCACATAGTTTACTATTTATGGAAAGTAATTACATCACAAATTTACTTTCTCTCAGCAACATTAAAATGAAAGTGCTTTGATACCAAGCGTTTTCTTCTTTTCCCTTCAATCCTGTGCTATGGCCTCAACTCAGTAGAACTGAGGTTCTTTCTGTGAGGGAGCAGTCAAGAGCACGGCGAGACCCTAAAAAAAAAGAGGAAGCAAGCTCATTTCAAAATTTATTTGAATTATCAACAGTAAAAACATTTATTGAAAAGATAGAAAAGTTTTTATTATGGACATTATCAATAATGTCAAATAATCAATTCAGCCCTAGTTTAGCATTGAATGTTTATGTAAGGTTTATTGGTAGTTCCATATCGGCCCTGTTTTAATGTTTGTATGTGTGAGTATGTATAGGAGTGGATTAGTTCTCTGTCCAGGGTTCATTTATGCCTTGTGCCCATCCTACTACAATACTACAAACCTATAATTGAAAATGTTATCACATTCTCCATTGTTGTCTGGTTTGTTTCAGCAATGGTCCACTACAAAATAAATTACAGCATGTTGTGAGGTCTGCAGAGAAAATAATTGGCTGTGCTCTTCCATATTTTTGTTTTAGGTCTGTATGCATCTAGTGTCATAAACCATGTCAAAAGGATCTCCACTGACTTGTCCCATCCAGGTTGTCTCTTTTTCCATACAATCCTCTCTGGTAAATGCTTCAGGTGAATTAAAATTAAAACTAACAGACACCTAAACAGATTTTTCCCAAAACCGTAGCCCTCAAAAAGAGTAATTTAGTTTGCCTACCTTACTTATTCATGTGTTCTTTTATATATGAATGTGTGTGCATGCACACTATACACACACGTGTTTATCTGCACATCATTTACTCATAAATTTCCTTTATAATTACATTATTTTACATCTGTTTATAATGAACTAGCGACTGGGAGCCTAATCGAATCGGGCTACAAATTCTGTGTTTGTGAAATCCATACTTTCTCTGCAAATAATTATTTGTTTTGTTAAGTCCTTAAAATGATTTTGTTATCATGGCATTGATTTGTGCTTAAAATTTTCGGACGCCTGTTTAAACGGGGCTGCAAGATGTGAACTCAGCTCTTTGCCGCACCTCATTTGATTTTTTCCAGCAAACAAATTTTCAAAACAAATCGTATTTTACGACACTAATCAGAGTAGGAGTAGTAATTATGTTGGTGTGGTCATTTTAGATCCGAGTTCGGCTAAAATTTAAACAGTGACTGTTGTTAATACCCAGGCGTCATTGCTCAGTTTGCCAATAGATGTCAGAAGGACGGATGCCAAAACCGACCTGCCCAAAGTTAGATTTCGATGTACCAAGCAAATGGCGATATGTTCTAAATTACTTACGGTTCCGGAGCTGTCGAAGGGTTTAAGTCAGTTAAAGATGTTAGTCCTGGAAAATACGCCCCACCAAAGCAACGTTCCAAAAAGCAACCGAACTCACTGTTATCTGCTTGAACCAACACCGACTTAGAATAGTCGGCCTTCCAGCGGCGTCACTGAAGCATTCGAACATTCTTAGCCAATCATGCAATACTGCGTCCACGTTTGCCACGTTATGTTCGAACTACAGAGGCAGAGTCCCATTGCATGGTTCTAACTTGTACTGAGTCGAGGTATTGACGTGAACACCATATATATGGATAGTATCAAATTATATATAAGGATTTTGTTTCACTTATGTTATCTATAGTATGTTCTTTGAATGTGATGTTGTTTTCTGTTATAAGCAACTCAAAAGCTACCAAGCTAAATTCCTGTACATTAAGTAATCTATACTAATAAAAGGCAAAGCCCTCACTCACTCACTCACTCACTGACTCATCACTAATTCTCCAACTTCCCGTGTGGGTGGAAGGCTGAAATTTGGCAGGTTCATTCCTTACAGCTTCCTTACAAAAGTTGGGCAGGTTTTATATCGAAATTCTACGCGTAATGGTCATAACTGGAAGCAGTTTTCTCCATTTACTGTAATGGAGATGAGCTTCAACGCCGTGGGGGCGGAGTTTCGTGTGACATCATCACGCCTCCTACGTAATCACGCAGTACATAGAAAACCAGGAAGACCTCAAAAAGCACTCAAGAAAACATGCATTATATAATTGAGAAAGCAGCGAAACAATAAGAAGCGAGCGAGTGACATATACTACCATATTCATGAGTTCTGCTACTTCGGAAACAAAGCACGATGTAAACCCTACACTTTAAATTAAGTTCATAGACAGGCTGCCGCTGGCGTTTGTAATTTAGTGCCTGCCCATATAAGGCCGTCCGTCAGCGGCAATCCAATAGCAAACTGCCACTGGTAAATATTCACGGGTGAAGGACTGTGCTTATGGAGAGGAAGATGAGATGGTCAGGGTAGTGTTTGACACAAACTCAGCGAAACTGCGAGAGAAAGTTTTAAGTGCCAGGACTAAGGTAACATTAAATACAGCCATGGACATAGCACGAGATGGCACCAGCACAGCTGGGAAACTTCGATGCATGTAAACCGGCGCTCACGGAACTGACGAGTGCACAGATAAAAGCAACAGTTCCAAAGAGCTGAACAAAACCGAATTACACAATTGAAAAGGCAGCAAAAATATGAAGCGCCTGATAAGCATATTCATAAATGCAGCTACTGTGGAAACAAAGCACACGGTGGAAAAAGTCAATGTCCCGCTAAAGGAAGACAGTGTAAAAAACCCGTGCATGCAGTGTGTCAGGTCTCAGATAAAGAAGAAGACGAGCTGTTTATTGATGCAGTAAGAAACGAATCGATGAATGAAACCTGTCATCTTTACAACGATTGACAAACACGGAATGTAACTTGAACACAACACATCCTACAAATACGAACCTGATTGAAAGAAATAATGATAATCAAATCCTTGATGACAGCAACACTCAGTAACACTCACAAAACAAATACTGTATATTGACAGTCATTTACGTTATTTTTAAAATGTTCCCTTTTCTTTTCTACCTTTTTAACACACTACTTCTCGCTGCGATACGCGGGTATATATATATGTATATATATATATACCGATCTACATACTCGAATAATGGATACTTTATTCGCCATCAATGATTGTTTTGGTAAAGCCATACTCAGTGTATTCATTAGATGAACGGTAAAAAGTAAGAGCGAGGGAGGATGACTCATTGAGGCATGCAGGCTGTAGGCGTCAACTCTATCTGAATTGCGCGATCACATTTGAAAAATATATCTTTTCAAGTTCTATTTAGTCCATATGTGTCAAACTCAAGGGCCAGGGCCACATCCGCCCGGCGTAATTATATCCGCCCGAGATCATTTTATATACTGTATTATTGTTATTAATGGCCCGGTATATGAAGTGCTGGTAACACAATAAACTACAGATCCCATAATGCAGCGCTTCAGCTGCCTTGCTAACACTTACCGCTTACTAGAGTTATTGCGCACTGAGTTTGCACGGCGCTTTGGTGACTTTGAAGAACAAAAAAAGTCCGTCTACATGCGGCTCGAACCTTGTGCATGTTTGGTAGCACATATCTGTGTGAGAAGCCCTTCTCAGTGATAAAGACTAACAAAACAGCACACAGGAGTCGCCTCACTGATGAGCACCTGCAATCCATCCTGAGAATCTCCACAACACAGAACCTCACAGCAAACAGAAACGAACTTGTGGCCAAAAAGATGCCAGGCGTCCAGCTCTAAAATGACATATGAGCAAAGACAACTGAATGATTTGATTTGTTATTGCACGTAAGAGCGGAGTCAACCGTTTTAACAAACAGCGTATTGCACTGATCGAAATAGCTGTGTGTGTATATATGTAGATATGTATGTATATGTATATATATGTTTATATATGTGTGTGTGTATGTATGTATATATATATATATATATGTTTGTGTGTGTGTGTAAATATATATATATATATATATATATATATATATATATATATATATATATGACAACAACACTCATCACTCACAACAGTGACAAAACAATTACATTGACAATCAGGTTACGTTATTTTCAAAATGTTTCCTTTTCTTTTCATTGCTTCTTTAACACACTACTTCTCCGCTGCGAAGCGCGGGTATTTTGCTAGTGGTGTATAAAAGTGATTCTGATACCACTGCCATAGGTTCAAGTCCCCTATGAATCTAAATTTAATTTATTGTGGGTGAGAATGTCATATTGGGTAACTTTTTATTACTTCTTTCTAATTTATACAGTGGCTTATGAATGCTTTTTAACCTTCTTAGCGTTGCATTTTATTCTCAAAAAAAACACGTAAAAAAGTGTTGCTTTTTTTTTTTGGCCTGAAAAATTTCATTTTCATTAAATCTCAAAAGTATAATAATGATACAAATATAAATAGTAATGCTGAATAAAAATGTTAATATGAAATCAACAATAATAACAAAAATTATAATAACAATAATAATAAAACAACTAATGATGCCAAAACAGTATTTAATCTCAAAATTAGTCCTGTGTGTGGTAAATTTTAAACCAAGGTGAAAGACGTAATCCATCGTCACAGTCGAGACAATACTAGCGTGTTTCTTTTTGGATTTTCTTTCTAGATTAATCAGTTTTTGAACAGCGCATTGCACAGGTACGAGTTGGATTGTGTTTTTTTTCTGTTGGAGGTATATAACCAATAAGATGTCTACCAATAAAACGCTCTAGATTGATCTGTGATGTGCTGGCTCAACCGCGTCTCTTTAGCTGTAGTGCGGACAGTGGATGTGCAGCAATGATTTGTTCTACAAGCTGGCATGTAAAGTTTGCATGAGATACAGTTTTACCATGACACAAATTGAATTCCAAATACACTGTTCCACCAGATGACAAAATATCTTTTTGTAGTATTTCTTTTGTTGCCTCCACATAACGGGATAGAAAGTCAGTTCTTGATCTGCACGATCTACGCCATCCATCGTGCTATTGTAGTCGACCATAGCACAAGGCTTCGAAACTTGATTGTTGCCTTTTGCCTGTGACTGTAGCTGTATTATGCACAGTACTAAGAAGACAAAACATTTTTCTTGTCTTTCTATTTCAGTACAAGCACTTTACCCTTTTGCCAAACTACTAGCGTGCCTCGCTGTAATTTAACTCTGCCAAAGTCTTCAGGCATGCCTCGATGGTTAGGATGCACTGTTCCATATGCATCAGTCTTTCTTTGCAGCAAGATGTCAAATATCTCTGGCAAAGTATAAAAATTGTCCATGATTACACAGTAACTTTGATCCAGCAGAGCATCTATCAAAGTCGGTATTGATGAAGTAGCAACGACGCACTGATTGCATTTCAGATCAAACATTGCCCCTTTCCTTGTGTACAGAACCAAATTCCAAATTTATCCTGTTTTAGATTCACAAAGCTCTTAAATATTGCTCTTTTGACAGTCTGTATCCATGACAGTCTGCCCTTTTAAGTCATGAGACTTTCATCGATGCTGACATCGTGTTCCGGAATTTAAACACTCTGAAATTTTACTACAATCACCTGGTATATCTCCCAAATTTTCTTCATTTTGGGTGCTGGATGGGTATTCTCATCAAAGTCTTCATTGTTGGTAAAGTGCAGAGATTTCATAGTTTGTGAAAAGCTATACTCAGTCATAATTTCTCCAAAGAATGGCAGCACTGACAGCACTTCTATAACCTGAGTGATTCATGGTTCTAACGCTTATGTAAGACGCCTCTGTACAGTTGCCCGAGTGACACTCAGAAGTAATGCTTTTAGCACGGTTTTCAGAGGCCGAGTAACGCTCAGGCCTAATGCTAAGGAGGTAAATTGATTATTCTGTCATATATAGCTTAACTCCACAAGTTTAAGTATCTTTATTTGTTAATACTTTTTCTTTAGGTTAAATGTTGACAGATCATAGACTTAAGTAATTAGAAGTGTGACTTTACCACTACGTAATGTAGACTGCTGCTGATATTTCTTAGGTTTTTGTGTATATGTATGTTATATATACACACACACACACACACACACACACAGGTTCTACTGCAAAATGGTCATTTATGAACCTGGAAGTAAGCTAGTAAAATAGTGTTTGTATCTTTGAACTATTCAGTCTTTGTATTGAAAAAAATATGTAAGTTAACAAAAATTCACCACTTGGACTTTTTCAAATTTAGCTGAGGTTTTTGAAATTGATCAGAATTTCTGCAATGTCTGGTTGTGACATTAAAAACCTCCTTTTTATTTATGTAATTTTTCTGGTACTGTTCTAGTGGTTATAGGGATTCTAAATAATGTAAGGCATAAGAAAGTCTGCCATTATAGAAAATATGTGGAATCATTAAAAGTCTTTTTTTCTGGAAACAATCTAGTCACAGGAAAGCTGTTCTTTAAAATAAAGAACGTTTTGATATTAATTCCGTGTTTTGCATTTTTAAGAATTCTCCTTCGCATGGTATATTAGATGCTATAAATCAATTTGTCATAATCACTGATCTGTCTTAGACATAGTGTTCTTTTTGAACACATTAAAAAATCTAATTAAACAATGTCAATGTTTCAAAGAGTTTAATGGCTTTCCAAACAGACTATTTGTTAAAAACAAAGCAGTCTTCTACATTTTGCATAAAACTGGCCACTGTTTATCATCTTAGTAAGTGGTTGACTAAAGCAGTGTCTTAAACTTATTTTGTAGCCTTTAAGTCATCCGAAAAGTAATCCGTCTGCACTGATATTGTGATAAAGACAAAACTTTTGACTTTAATTGTTTAGGCATCCCTGTTTTAATCATTTTCAGGGTGATTTCTGTTTATACATGTGAAAACTGTAGATATAATAACTCAACAGGTTAGAGTAGGTGCATTCATGGACTGTGCAGACCCTGTAGCACTCAATGGACTGGTAGTCTGGTAGGTTGGTCCTAGAACTTTCTCAGTTTATTTCAGGGTTCTGGGGTTACAGAGGTTCTCCCACTGGGACTGGGCAAAAAGCTGTTAACGGGCCTTGGCAGGATTCTTGTCCAACACAAGGATCACTCGCCCACACACCACAGACACAGTAACAATTTTGAAGTGCCAAATAACATAATCTAAATAAGTAAATAAATACAGTAATCCCTCCTCGATCGCGGGGGTTGCGTTCCAGAACCCCCCGCGATAGATGAAAATCCGCAAAGTAGAAACCATATGTTTGTATGGTTATTTTTATATATTTTAAGCCCTTATAAACTCACCCACACTGTTAACATTATTAGAGCCCTCTAGACATGAAGTAACACCCTTTAGTCAAAAGTTTAAACTGTGCTCCATGACAAGACAGACATGACAGTTCTTTCTCACAATTAAAAGAATGCAAACATATCTTCTCTTCAAACGAGCGCCGTCAGGAGCAGAGAATGTCAGAGAGATAGAGAGAGCGAGCGTGACAGAAAAACAAACAATCAAAAAATCAATACGTGCTGTTGGGATTTTAAGTATGCGCACCGCGATAAAGCAACTGCAAAGAAGGGAGCAATGTGAAGGTAAGTCTTTCAGCATTTTTTAGAGTAGCCTCCGTATCTTCTAAACAAACAGCCTCTGTGCAAACAGCCCCCCTCCGTCAGGCGCAGAGAACGTCAGAGAGAGAGAGCGCGCGTGATTATAGCAAACAATCAAAAAATCAATACGTGCTTTCATTTCTTAGAGGAGCGTCCATATCCTCTAGGCAAACAGCCCCTCCATCAGGCGCAGAGAATGTCAGAGAAAGACCGAGAAAAGCAAACAATCCACTCGGGAAGCACATCGTATATCATTGAGGAGTTTTAGTTAATATGTAATACATGCTCTGATTGGGTAGCTTCTAAGCCATCAGCCAATAGCGTCCCTTGTATGAAATCAACTTGGCAAACAAACTGAGGAAGCATGTACTTTAAAAGACCCATTGTCCACAGAAAGCCACGAACCAGCGAAAAATCTGTGATATAGATTTAGATTTAAAATCCGCGATAGAGTGAAGCCGCGAAAGTCGAAGCGCGATATAGCGAGGGATTACTGTAAAACACTTTTGTTATTCCTTCTCTGCCAGAGTATGTTTGGCCGTAATAAGTTTCATGAAATAGGACTTGCAAAGGTATTCAGTTATGACAAATGTTGGTGCACACAAGCGGCCAATGACGGTGGCATTCTACTCGCACAAGCAGTCGGTATCTATCACAGGTGAAAAAGTAGAAAATATATGAAATGTACAAGTTGGTGTAACTGCTGTCAAGATAACATTGAAACAGTAAACTAATTCGTAGCGGGCTGTTTCTCTGTTTTAAGACGGGCAAGTTTGCAAATTCGCCAATGCTTTTCAATGTGAGATTTGGAAATTTTATAACTGTACATTGCGATCTGTTCAAGATATCTCAATGTAAAATTGAACTGTCTCAACAAATTTCCTTGTAGAGTAAGTGTGCAACATTTCCACAAAGTTGGTCTAACTCGGGCCGAGTTGTTTCATGACAGACATGGGATATTGTAATAGGTGCTTCATTCATTAAATATGAGCTCACCAAAAAAAAAACAAAACTCATCAGTCTTAATGAAACTTTGATTAGCATTGATGTTTCATAGCTATTGATTTTGAGCAAAATTGCTGTAGTAGATTTTACTCTACAGAAGTAGTGATATTTCATTTTTTTTCAGCTGTCACACGTGGGAGGCAGCTAAAGAGCTCGAATTCCACGTCAGACCAGGGGGTGGCAGAGTGTGCTAAACCTTTCCCTCTTCCCATTGCAGAACAGTTACAGGAAATCCAGCCTGGTCCCGGTCCCGAAGATTCCACTTCCTCAGCCTTCCTTTAATTACCGCCATCTTTGCCTCATGCAAATCAGTTCTGTTCTGGACTC
Organism: Polypterus senegalus; assembly: GCF_016835505.1. Classification (NCBI taxonomy): domain Eukaryota; kingdom Metazoa; phylum Chordata; class Cladistia; order Polypteriformes; family Polypteridae; genus Polypterus; species Polypterus senegalus. The sequence continues at coordinate 184,035,127 of NC_053159.1, forward strand.
AAAATCGTTCTGTTGTGCAACCAAGCTTCAAATTTGCAGCTGGTCTTCAATTATATGGGAGGCTGCCTCAAACCTTTTTCTGGCTCTTGTCTTTTCATTTGACACAGCACAATTGTAGATGGAGCATATATGTTTCTTACGCAATATATGATTGTTCTATTTAATATACATGGTAACATATTCATGCTAAAACTTCTGTTAGGAGAAATGTTTGTGCTGAACCCATCAGGTTTTTAGTGATGGTAACATGCTTCATGGGACAGACTGGAAGTTGTAAGGATCAAATATTTTTGAAAGTGACAGAGATTTCAAAGGTCTTTTGTTTAGGAGTTGGCAGGTAAATAGTACGGACATTAGCAAAGTCAGTACCCACAAGATTTCATTAGAAATCTTCCATCATGTTTTTTATGTCTAAACTAGAATCACAGCCATGTAACAAAACACAAATTGAGACAAGTTTTCTTTCTCTAAAATGCTTTTTATACGTTTTTTTTTTTGTTATTATTTCTGCACTAGTCTCTTTACAAAGTCTGTGTTTTAATTAGTCAGGTTTTTAGTCGCTTTGCAAACCACATTGTTATACAGTACGATTGAACCAACGCTTGTGTTTGCGACGTTGCTCACTGAAGTACTTCACCCTCATAATACTCATAACTCACCCACTGAAAAACATGCAGAAAGTTAAAGAAACAAATGGAAATCCACAATAAAAGTTAGTAATGTATTGGAACAAAGTAGGATGTCAAAAAGCTAAATGCCAATATTTTCCATATTGTGATGTTATTGTAACAATTACCAGTAATAATAAGTTTGGAATAAAAAAAAAATTATTACCCAAAAACGAATGCAAAAGTCAATCAGCCATCTGCTCTTGACTTCCTTAAAAAAACAGATTCACTCCATTTTAACAAAGTATCTTACGTTGTGCAACACCAACATGTAACTGGATTTAAGAAAGACGTGTTATGACCATGATTGGACTTCTAGTGTAAAACTAGACTTTGTATCTCCTAAAATAATTTATTAATTGATTCATTAATTAGTTAATTTTTGTGTTGCTTTAACCTTTGAAGGTGTGTTTGCATACAATGCGAAAAGCACCTACTGTGATAGCCATCTCTTCCAGTCTGTCCACATGAAGCACCTCGGCTTGCAGTGGACTGATTTTGCTAAATGTGGCACACATGTTCTTTAAGGAATTTTTTGGTGATATCTTGAATACGTTTTTTTTAAATCTCCCATTGAAAAATATGGGCAAATTTGCAAACTCATCTAAACAATGAAACGTTCTGTGCAACTGTAACTATGAATTAGTTTACTGTTATGGTCTTACCTTGAGAGTGGTTACTTCAACTTGTATATTTTTAATACTTGTTTCCTCTTTCACCCGTTCAAGAGCTGCTCCTTATTACAAAACAGTGAAACCTGCAGTCTTGCAAGCTGTAGCAAAAAACACCTCACTGCAGGACATGAGATTGGACAGGGTTGGATGGCACAGCATTACCATGTCAAAACAGTATGACGTTAAATATGTATTTCAATTCTCTAATAATGGTATTCTTTAATAACAGCTCACTTCTTCTGCTCCTGGAAACTAAAGTTGGTGAGTGAGATGATGCTCATGTCCAAAAAGGCAAATAATACAAGCAACTTAACCCATGTAGAAATGTATAAAACGTGGCTCAGTGACCCTTAATACTACAGTGACTAAATTTGTACTCACTATTTCCGTAATAATAAAAAAAAAACATTAAGCCTGAATTATCTGTATATTTATTCAGTATTTCTTTGTGCAACACAACAACCTTCCATGTCAATCATTTTTGGATTCAGCCAATAATTTTAGCTTCAGACTTCAGCACAGGTTTAATGTCTCCATTAAGGGGTAAGAAATATGAACTGCAGTTAGCCACATAGCCTTCAATATCCAACAACTAACAATAGCATATGAATCATTCTATCACTTGTTCTGGAATCTGCTGTTTTTGAAAGCAGTTACAGCTTTGTGATAATGTAAATTAGTATTAAGAAACCTTTTATGTATTGTGACCAGCCTCTCTAACCCAACACAGATAGGCAGAGACACGAATTCCAGGCAGAGTACACGTTTATTAAGACTGGGAAACGTTTTTTTGCTTGCTCCCCATGACGCAGCACAGTGCAGCACGAAGTACAATATACGACACAGCATTTTGCCTTTCTTTCTTTTCTTCTTCTCTCTGTTTCCGCCTTCTCTCCCCCCTAGTAAGCTTCATTCTCTTCCTCCCGACTCTGGCCTCGAATGAAGATGGGAGGCTCCTTTTATCCTGCACCTGGGAGTGCTCCGTGTGGCTTGGTAGCAAGGTCTGGAATCGCTCCCAGGTGAGGTGAAAGCCCTACAAAGCAGGGCTCTGCCATCTCTGCAGCTCCCCCTAGCGGCTCTCACAAAACCCAACAGGTCTGTATCAAACTCCAACTCCCAGTGTGCCCTGCGGGAAACTGTGGTGCCACAGCCACCTAAGGGGGCTGCCCTCTAGTGTCCCAGGTAAGGTAATGTTTTGTGGATGCTATCTCCCCCCATTCCTTTCATCCAGCTGATGTCCCTGCCGGTTAATGGCCCTGGCGACCATCACAGTACACTATAAATACATGAAATTGTATATTCACAGTTATTTTTGAATGTGAATCATTTTCACAAACATATGCAAGAAAGAAAATTAGGATAACAAACTGTTTAATGAATTGACTAGAAAACATAAAAGTGCTCCATCTCTCAAACTAGCTAACTGAGTCCTCAAACGCACCTGAATGTTTACACCATGCAGATGTTTACTTACTTGTTTCTGCATACTGTCTCAACATTGTTATTACAGAGTTTGGTACTGTTGAGATTTTCAAAAGTGAAATAGCAGTACCTTTAACAAGTATTCAGATACATTAATTAATTAGTTAATGTTTGTGTTGGGCGGCACGGTGGCGCAGTGGTAGTGGTTCGCTTCCCGGGTCCTCCTTGCGTGGAGTTTGCATGTTCTCCCCGTGTCTGCGTGGGTTTCCTCCGGGCGCTCGGTTTCCTCCCACAATCCAAAGACATGCAGGTTAGGTGGATTGGCGATTCTAAATTGGCCCTAGTGTGTGCTTGGTGTGTGTGTGGGTGTGTGTGTGTGTGTCCTGCGGTTGGTTGGCACCCTGCCCGGCATTGATTCCTGCCTTGTGCCCTGTGTTGGCTGGTATTGGCTCTAGCAAACCCCCGTGACCCTGTGTTCGAGTTAGAAAATGGATGGATGGATGTTTGTGTTCCTTTAACCTTTGAAGGTGTGTTTGAATACAATGCGAAAAGCACCTACTGTGATAGCCATACCTTTCAGTCTGTCCACATGAAGCACCTCGGCTCGCAGTGGACTGATTTTGTTAAATGTGGCACACATATTCTTTAAGGAATTTTTTGAATACATTTTTTAAATCTCCCATTGAAAAACATTGGCAATTTTGTGAACTCATTTAAACAGTGAAACGTTCTGTGCAACTGCAACTATGGTGCCTTTTTCAAGGCACTGTGCATGATTCCACATCAAAGTCTGGCACTATTTACGGAAGATTTATTGACCTTTCTATCCCACTCCCTGTGCTTTAAAATGGGTTCATGCTGTATATCTGTAGAAACTATATTATTTTACTGACTATTTAAATGCAAATCATAGACACCCAACTAAGGCAATTTGACAGGTAATTTTAACAATTTTTTGCAGAGCTGTAGTAATTAAGTTATTACAAGTAATTAAGTGAAAATGGAGAACACCCTGGGCAGCAGGCTGATGAAGGTCTCCAGTGTTTACAGTTTGTGTCAATTAAGTTTCATCGCCTGTCTTTCTTACATTGAGCTTGCCCAGTGAAAACCCCAGTATCTTTTTTTTCAGCTGGAGTTTCATGAACCCTGTCTGAATTTGCATTAGAGATAGTGGTTAGCACACTAGGTGTCTCACACATGAAATTGTTTAGGGTCAAGGATATGGCTGGGAAAGCAGAGTTAAGGGCTTTTGGGTTAAGGAACTTGGAAGTCATACTTTTTTTTATAGCAAGAAGGACCAGTAGATAATGGAGTGAGTGACCAAACATGTTTTTCAAGGTTGGGGTTAGTTGTTCTGCATACGTTTTGAAGATGTGGATGGAAGCACAGTAAGGATATAACTTTAAAGTTTCTTAGCATGTGTCATATTCTCTGCCCCTTAAACTTTCAAATTTGCCTGGGTTCCTTAGAGAAGGCACCTCATTTTGATCTTATCCTGATCCTGATCCTTATCCTTTATGGTGGCTTTACAGCTATTAATGTTTCCCAAAATTATATTTCTGGTTTTTGAGGGTCAGATGTGAATTTGTTTTGTTTGTTGCACAATTCTCAGCCACTTGAATTAAACACAATACAATACAATACAGTTTATTTATGTATAGCCCAAAATCACACAGGAAGTGCCGCAATGGGCTTTAACAGGCCCTGCCTCTGGACAGCCCCCCAGCCATGACTCTCTGAGAAGACAAGGAAAAACTCCCAAAAAAAAACCTTGTAGGGAAAAATGGAAGAAACCTTGGGAAAGGCAGTTCAAAGAGAGACCCCTTTCCAGGTAGGTTGGGCGTGCAGTGGGTGTCAAAAGAAGGGGGTCAATACAATACAATACACAGAACAGAACAAATCCTTAATACAGCATAATAATAAAAATTTTAGAAGTACGGAGCAGAATTTAACTGTAGATGACATCACAGAATAAGATTTGGATATTTTTAGAGTCCTGGAGACCTCATCCATCAAGCTGCATCCCCATTTGGCCATTCCACGGCTGAAACGTTGCTCGGCCAGCCAATCCGATGAAAGGACCCCTTTTTCCCATGATTCCTGTGATCCTCCATCAGGGATGACTTTACCATAGGCAGGCAAACAACTTGGCAGGTGGGCCGTGGCACCAATGGCCACATTTGAGTACCGAGAACAGAAACAGAATAGGTGAGGGTTAGTAACAAATTATAACAATCATGTTACTTATGTTAGCACATATAACACAGCAGTAAGGTTTTTAAATCTGGCATATGGTATGGACCATATGTTAATCTTGACCTTAATTTAGTTTATTAAAATAAAAACAAAAAAAAACTTATTAATACAATACACCAGATTTTAAATTAATAGAAGATAGGCTCATTTCATTTATTGTTGAACATCTTTTAGCATATGGTATGTTCTGCTGTGAAAAATATGGATTTGATTGGCCAATATAACTTACGGTTGGTATTTAAGCCATTCTATAAATCCAGGAAATAGTTTGAATAGTTGTGTCATTACAAGTGTAGTCCTTTTGTACTGATGGCTTGGAATGCTGACAGGCATAGGCAGTCTAGAATAACTGTTGTATTTGTCAGGTTGTTGTGGGAGATTACAAGAAGAATCATAAGCAGCTGCCAGAGTACTTCATTCATAGCCGCCTTACATAATTCTGGACAAATGCTGGCAGATAAACTTGTATGCTCTGGAGTATTCATACTAAAAGAAATAAAAAGAGGAAAGGTTACATGCGCAAAAAAACAAATCATTTAAGTGTCACACAAGCAGTGGGACAGAGTTCAGCATATGGTATTACTGCATTACAAATGTTAATTTTTCATCGGCTTTTAGGAGAGACCGAATTTACAAAGTTAGGTGTGATTTCTAATTATTCATTAGCGTCTGTACTCGAAGCTTGATGTTTTTGCTGTGGTACTCGAGTGCCATGTTTTTAGAAAATTAAAACATCTACAACAAGGTCATGTCTCGCCTTTCAGAAGCAGGCATATAATCTTCACAATACGTTACATGCTTTCTGTGATGGCAGATGTGTGAACTTTGAGTTGATGTGTTTGCTATATTTCTCATTTTCTCACACAGAATTCCCAGAGTATAACACATTCTCTATATGGATAATTGTTCACTTTAGTCTTGTATTGAGAGATTTCATGTGCTATTATGGTCAGACTTTTTGCATAACCCCAGTTCCTAGCACTTTTTCGCAGATATTTCTAGTGTTAAAAAGCTTGAAAGGTACTAAGCTTTCTAGAGGCTTGATAGTTTATATAACAGACACAGAAATTCCGCAGTAGTAGTTTGTCTTCCTGATTTTGTTTGCGTTTGGCCGAGGACTTTATATTGCAAAGCAAATAAGACTAGTATTTTTTTTACATTTACAGGAGGAACTAGTGTTTCTAGTGCTTTAGAGTGCCCACCTGATGAAAAGCGGAGCATTGTCTCTTTAGACACTTCTCAAATGGTAAGTAGATATAATTATTAAAAGTTGAAGTTAAGAAATAATTAGATTAAAAACCTGCCTTTTATTCAGAGCCTTTACTTTACATAATGAATATTTTTGCTTTTCATAGATTATTATTATTATTATCTCATTATCATGTGCATCGCTCTAATAGCAAGTTGGTCCCTCATTGCTTGTAGAATTGTCTTGGTTCAATAAAGTAACACGAAGATCTGACCATGTCAATTTCATTGTATCCCTTGAAGTTGCAAATCAGCCCTGGATTTTGTCTTCTTTTTTGTGCCTCAGATTTTTCAGTTGCATTGAGAAGTGGTGACTCAGAGGAGTGCAATCTGAGGCTGAATTCAATTCCTTGTTTAAATAAATGACTTTTCTTGTCTTGTGTCTTGAACCGTTTTTTTTTTTTTTGCAGGAAACACTGCAAAAACACAATACTTTGTGCTCAGTTGTTTATTAATGCCATCTGAACTCTTCAATTATGAAATTAAATATACGAGGTGAGACACAAAAATCACCGGACTGGGCTTTCCTGGAAAGCCGTCTGGAGGTCGGCCGGACGTGAATCATTGAACTATATCATCTTCTACGCACCCTCTCAAACCGCAGACTAGCTAGGTATATCCTGTGAATAGCTCAGTCAGTGTTTGCACAGCTTACTGCGATAATGTCGGGTGAAAAAAATCAAACAGCAAATCAACATCACATTTCTTGCAAATTTTCTCTTTTTCTGTAAAGCAGTTTTGACTGACAAAAACATTCCTGTCATCGGTTATCCTCCGTACTCACCCGATTTAGCTCCCTGTGATTTTTACTTGTTTCTGAAAATCAAAAGTGACCAGAAGGGAACACATTTTTCTTCAGCGGATGAAGTGAAGACAAAAACAGCAAGCCTGTTGAAAAGCCTCAAGCAAGAAGACTTCCAGCACTGTTTCAATCAGTGGAAGATACGTATGGCGCAGTGTAGAGATCGGCAGTGGGAGTATATAGAAGGTGACAATGTTTAGAATGCTGTAATTCATCAATAAATATATATATATTTTTTTTACCAATCCAGGTATTTTTGTGTCTCACCTTGTATGTATAATATGTTGCTCAAATCACCAAAGGGGACAACAGTCATTGTTCTTCAAATGTGTATATTAATATAAATTAGGAGGCTTTTCCCTCTGCTCGCTTCGCTTGCCAACCCCCTGGCTAGCCACTTTGCGGTTCCTCCGCTTACCTATGGGGATGTGGATGTACAATTTAAACAGATTGTTTTTTTCATGGGAATTGTTACATATGCATAACAGAACTAACTATTGTACATTACTACGAGTAATTAACTATATTAAAAAATAGTAAAATGTAATAATTTGAAAGTGAATTATGTTTCATCCATCCATCCATTTTCTAACCCGCTGAATCCGAATACAAGGTCACGGGGGTCTGCTGGAGCCAATCCCAGCCAACACAGGGCACAAGGCAGGAACCAATCCTGGGCAGGGTGCCAACCCACCGCAGGACACACACAAACACACCCACCACACACTAGGGCCAATTTAGAATCACCAATCCACCCAACCTGCATGTCTTTGTATTGTGGGAGGAAACCCACGCAGACACGGGGAGAACATGCAAACTCCACGCAGGGAGGACCCGGGAAGCGAACCCGGGTCTCCTAACTGCGAGGCAGCAGTGCTACCACTGCGCCACCGTGCCACCCATTATGTTTCATGTTGCGTTCAAGTTTTTTGTTGCATTATACGATTTCGTTCTGTTTGGCTTTGAAATTTACACACAAGTATTTTTTAAACATACAGTACACACTGCCCGTGAGAGAATTTTGTTTTTTTTTCTTTAATAAATAAATTGACTTTTTGAATGTTTGTCTCTATGATTTGTTAATTGTCCTTGCAAAATGTATTCTAAATGGTTAACGTTTTAATACGGATTGCATATCAAGATCTCCTTTGTTGTCTAATGTTATCTGGGGAAAATGTACTACATTACCTTTTTTGGATACATCCTTCTTTCAACAGTAATTCGGGCATTGGAGGACTTGATGGTGTTAACGGTTGTAGTTATTTTTCGTAATATTGTAAGTTGATGTTTTCATCTTCTGCATGATCACCACCAACTGTTTCAGCATAGTCTTATTGATACACATTTAACCACTTTGCTGTGTAACCTATAGTCATTTTTGCCGTTAATTCGTTTGACTATATCGTTTCTCTATGCTAGGATTGCCCGTGTACTCATTTCTTCTGTTGATAACCCTTCGTGTTGAAATGCATCAATAAGATTTGGACATAATACATCTTCTTTAACTGGGAACTTAAAAAGTGAGGAAAACGTAAAAATTTACAAGAGATGAGAGAGCAGGAAATGTGTCTGACAAAAGCATTCAAACGAATTAGATGTGAGTGGACCATATGCGTGTTTGAATATGGTTGAGAGGAGGGCGGCACTTGAAACAATCTGTTGTCAAAAGTCTCATCTTGCGGGACTTGAAAAAATCTCTTCAAAAAAGTCTCATCTCGTTGCAGATTTTTTTAATATAATAGAGATATGTCAGACACTCAAAAGAAAGGGGCAACCCCAGCCTCGCAACCTCTGTTCCTGTTAATCATTTGCAGAGTGTGGCAGAGCAAGGAGACAGGTGTGTTTGAATGTTGGGGAAATGAAGCAGCTATGAGATGAGGGAGTTTTCCTTTACTGTTCTGGTACTGGTACTGGTGTCTGAATGCTGGTATCAATACTGAAATCAAAATTTTAATACCTATTCAACCCCTAATAGAATGCATCCAATGATAAATGTTTAATATATGCTGGTTCTCCAGTGAGTGCCAGCCAGCTGGAACTGGGATTCATCAAAGCTGAAAATATTTTTTCAATCTTCTGTTGTCACATTTTGGTGTTGCTTATTCTATTAGATTGTAATTTTTTGTTTTCCACTCACAGGAGTTGATGTCAGTTGCATCACTGACTTCTTTTGTATCATAAAATTTGTTCAGGGCTTTCTTGTAGTGATTATATTTTTTTATTTTTTGTCTCTTATTCTGTCTCATAGCTTTGTATCTTTATTTAGTGTTTCATATGAATGTTATTTGTATCCAATGTTTTGTATGCTTTGTCGTTCATTCTAAAATTTCTCTGAAGTGCTTTCAGCATGGAAAGGTCATTATTGCTGTTGGATCTCTACTAAGATTTTGACTTTGGTTTTAAAACCAGATTTCCAACCTCAGTACTGGTACTAAAACATTTCCAAAGCAAATAACAGATAAGTCCAAACTCCCACCCTTGTTACTCCAGCCTCCCTGGGGCACCGCACAATTCCTTGGATCCCTGGCGCAATACGCCTCATGACACACCGCTTCCCTCTTGATAGCATGAAGCGTGTGTTGAAGCAGGTTTGTCCCCTGCATAGTCTCAATTGCATCAAGGCCAAAGGTTTCGGGAAGCCTTCACCATATCTAAGCTTCTTTTCCCCGTCTATTATTGATAGGGGTGGGGGGAATGGGATCAAGTGGAAAGCTTACATTTACTTCTGGTACAGAAAATCCATAAATCCGTTGGTAATGTACAATTTCAATTTATTTATTTTTGTGGTACTTTTTCAGTACCGGCATACTGTGCAACTATATAGAAATAAAATGCTTTATTATTGATAAGGCTCTTTCTGCATCATATCATACTTGACATTTAGGTGAATAAGTTTATGTCATTATCCCGATTAGTCAACTGTCTGTTTTTGACTGCAGGACTGTCACTGACTGAAGGATATTTTCATAGCTTATTGTCTGTACGCATGACGTTTGACTGATTCTTTAGTCACTTATCATGGGAAGAGCAGCTGTACCTTATGAAGCAGCTCTTCAGTGTGTATACTTATAAGGTCTTTTTGCTGTAGCTTTTTACTTTTAGTATTAAACACTATAAGCAGATGACTCTTGTTGTCCTAATAAGTAACTTTTGTTTAGAATGATTTTTCTAATGGCAAAGATAAACAAGTATTCCAATGTGTTCTATTGTTTCTATCGTCAAAGCAGAAGTTTTCACAGTTTTCCTTCTCTAGATTGTGCTTTGTGCTTTGGAAGCCTCTTTACAATGTAATATATTCTAATTACGGGAGTTAAATGTCTTTTTTTACTCTAGAGAATTTCCAGACTTGTCATTCTGAATTGCAGTGCAGAATGGACACTTAGATGTCATCTGTTTGCTCCAGTGTATTAATTTATGTGAATCATAACATTTGAACAAATGAAAGAAACTAGGTGTCCAGTAGTTAATTCCTGCTACCTATCATCTGTTTTGTATAGTAAATGCATATAATCATAATATTTTTTTAACATCATATGTAAATGTACAGTATGTTCGACAGAGAGCAAAATTAATAGATAACCAACTACTGTAACAAATGTGCATCTTCTTACTTTTCTGTAATGCCTCGTTTCAGGTTATTTCCTTCAGTCAGTCATTTTCCAACCCTGGGTTCTGCTGGAGCCAATCCCAGCCAGCACAGGGCGCAAGGCAGGTACAAATCCTGGGCTGGTCGCCAGCCACTCGCAGGGCACACGCGCGTGCGCTCCACACACCAGGGACAATTTAGGATCTCCAAAGCACCTAACCTGCATGTCTTTGGACTGTGGAAGGAAACTGGAGCTCTCGGTGGAAACCCATGCAGGCGGAGAGAACATGTAAACTCCAGGCAGGGAGGACCCGGGAAGCGAACCCAGATCTCCTTTCTGCGAGACAGTAGCGCTACCACTACACTGCAGTGCCGCCTGTTATTTCTGTTGTGTGCTTAAAATTTCATCATTTGCTTTAGTCCTCCTAAAGCATGTGATAGGCTTTCATTTTGAGGCAGAAAGGGGTCTTGTCAGAGAATACCATACATGTAAATTTTAAAATGGGTTGTCGCACTAATTACGTTGAAGCTGTTCATTTATGGTGATCATATTGCAGACTTTGTAAAGACTTCTTTTATTTTTATCCCATATCTTTTTCCTTAATCACATGCTCACTCTAGGTACACTAAAGAACATATTACATACTCTACTTAATTAAGGAGGGTTCAAAAGAGTGCAAGCCTGTACTTTATCTTGTGTGCCTCTGCACGAAACACTGGCTGAGTGAATTTCATTGTCAGTTTATTGTTGTGCAGACCTTGACAAATCTGTATGAAGTGCTTTTCAGAACACAAATGAAGGTTAAGGTAATTAAAACGCAAGCTAGATCACATTTTGGCACGATGAGCTAGCTAGAACGTGACAGTGATGAGATAATGGTACCAGATGAAAAAACTGCTGGCTGAAAAAGTATATTGTGAGCAGCCATATGTTGAGACTAAAGCCAGGCAATTTTGATGTCCCAAAGTTTTGTGCTTTAACCCCTTATTGTAACTAGAGCTGAAACAGTAAGAAACTAACTTTTGTATTGTGTTTTTTTAAATATTGGCAGTTATTGCTATGTTTAACAGTTTAACACATATATTTACAGAAAGGTTTTGGTGAGATATTTGCATTTTTCTTTTCAATTTTATTTATTCATGAGGGTATTTATTTTGTTTATTTAAAATGGAGTTCAAGCCTTGGTTTAATTCTGTCATTCTTTGTGCATTTTTCCGTTTCTGTTTTATTATAGTTTATAATTTGTTTTCTAGTGTGCATAAATTATTTTATTGAATGCTGTCATTATTTTTATTACATAAAATATATTTTGTAATTTTATGTATGTATGTATATATACAGTATGTGTGTGTATATATATATATATATATATATATATATATATATATATATATATATATATATATATATATATATATATATATATATATATATATAGGGTAGATAGGGGCTCTCGCTCCCTTGAATCCCTGTCCATAACTCCAGACACCAGGTAAAAGTCCTCAAATTGACTTTATTCTTCAGCCACAGTGTATCACAATTAAACCAATAATACAATCCTCCACTCCCAGACGTGTTGCCACCCTTCCACCCAGCTCAGCTTGCCGTCTGGGAGCTCCCACAGTCCTTTTATAACTCCTGACCCGGAAGTGTTCCTAATCCCCAGTCCATGTGACTCTCAATCACTTCCGGGTCAGGTACAAGTTCTTTCTTCACCCCGGAAGCACGTCATTCCTCTTGTCCACTTGTGCTTCCGGGGTGTAGGGAAAATATCCATTTTTCCTCCCTGCAGTGGCCCCTATGGTATCCAGCAGGGCTGTGTATAAAAACTACAATGTCCATGATGCCCTGCTGGTCTTCTGGGGACCCCCATACTAAAAGGAGGGCTCCACCTGGCGGCTTGGGGGTATTGGCCGGCCATCCAACACAATATATATATATATATATATATATATATCTCTATCTATATCAATATCTATATATAGCAAAATACCCGCGCTTGGCAGCAGAAGTAAAAAGAAAAGGAAACATTTTAATAATAACGTAACATGATTGACAATGTAATTGTTTTGTCATTGTCATGAGTGTTGCTGGCATATATATATATATATATATATATATATATATATATAAATAGATATATATATATATAAATAGATATATATATATATAAATAGATATATATATATATATATAAATAGATATATATATATATATATATATGCCAGCAACACTCATGACAATGACAAAACAATTACATTAGATATATAGATAGATACATAGATAGATATATAGATATATATATAGATATGAGAACAACACTCATATCAATGACAAAACAATTACATTAACAATCATGTTACGTTATTTTTAAAATTTTTCCTTTTCTTTTTCATAACTTCTTTAACATACTACTTCTCCGCTGCCTCAGTAAGGCAAATTAGTGGCGAGTCTAAAATTTCTCTCTAATCTCTCTGTCGCCAAATCATTGTCTCGAGTGCTGCCATTGCTGACCTTTCCATAACAATATACTTAAGGTCATCTGGATCAGACGCTTTAGAAGAGAGCATGAAAGTAGCCATATGACAACAAGGGGAAAGTTTATTACTGTAGGCAAGTGATTGATTAAAGATGTTGGAAGTGTTCAAGCTGTGTGGCTTTTCTCTTTTAACAGTATAAAGAGTAAACTCAGACCAGAAATGGGGCAAATATTTTATATTTTGTAATTGAATGTGCCATTTCATATTTGCATTTTGTTTGTAAAAGAATGGCACAGCTCATGAGAAGGTCCGCAGAGATGTATCCAGTAACACATTGTGGCTATGTACTGTAAATGCATAGGAGACAATTAAACACATTCAAGCAATTATAAACTTTTAAAGGAATTCAGTACAATGTACGGTGGTATGAAAGTAAAGCATACCATTATATGTAAATTGTTAAAATAGATATCCATGTGCCAGTTTGTCATATGTATAAATGTTGTTTATTTTCACAGTGGAAATGTCATGAAATGTAACTTTTGAATAGCACATTTGGGAATTCTCCACAACCTTTAGATGTTTTTTGTGGTTAAATAGGCTTTCCCTATTTTTCTACCCTGTTTCAAAAACTTTTAAATAGTTTCCTTTTCTTAGTACAGTTGTAAGTTGTGCTGCTGTCTTGCATCTTGTACTTGCCATGGTATGCTCCACCTATGTGCCACTGCTTGGAAATGAATGCTATTTTCATAAATCTTGCAATGGTGATGGTTATCATTTTACTCAAAAACCAAATTTGTAACATTTCTCCTAACAGAATCGAATATTATGGATTGATGAGAAAAACCTCACTGCACATGTTGAAGCTGGAATTATTGGTCAAGACCTTGAAAGACTTGTAAGTCGTTTTCTTCATTTTATTTTTCAAATTTTTAGTTGTACAGATATTTATAATGAAACTTGTAAATTACTTGGATCCTTTATCTGGTTTTAATATCAGGGATTTACAAAAGATACTATATGACTTTTACCAAGATGGCACAGTGGTACCTCACAGTAAGGAGATCTTGGGTTCATTTCTCGAGTCCTCCCTGTGTGGAGGGTGCTTTGAGTAGTGAGAAAAGCGCTATATAAATTTAAAGAATTATTTTTACTATTCTGTACGTATTTAACATCGAAATGTTTTAGAAATAAACATTCCATTCTAAAACCTGCTTAAGGGTCAGGGATGTGGGGAACTGGGGCGTAGATGGAAGTCTGAAGACAAGCCATCATATGGTGGTTGCCAGTCTATCATAAGAACCTATCACTCAATTTAATACAGGCCCATTCAATCTGAACTACACATCTTTAGGGATGTGGGAAGAAAACCCATGTTGACACGAGGATCAAATTCCACACAATGTCCAGGTATTTTAAATTTAAGTCACTATATCTATGAGGCAGAAACACAAACCTTGTAATAAATTATTCTTTAAATGTCTCCCAGATCCTTTTTTTTATTCTTGAACACTAGGTCATTCTTGGCCAAAGGAATAGGCAAAGTTCATCTTCTTCAACATTAATCTTTTAATTCTAATGCAGAACAATTTCATTTGGATTGTGTACTGAGTATTTCACTTGTCTAAACAGCATTATGTAATGGTTTGTGGATTTCAAGAATAAGCTTTTATATTTGTCATGCAGGTAAAATGACAACTAAAGAGTTGTTTTGGTAAACTGCAACTTAGTAAATCAAATCCACTTTTTAAAATTTTGTTGTTATACTAATTTTTAGTAAACACTGTGTGAAGAACCTGTCCCATCTAGGCCTGGTTACTGCTTGATAGGCTCTTACTCCCTTTGGTCCTTTAATGGGAAAACTATGTTAAAAAAGGACAGATAGGTCAAAAGACCCTTCACAGTATGATTTTCATTTATTCAGGCTTTCTGTTAATTTATCTATTCTATAAGTCATAAGTGGTGTATTTTAAGGTTTGATTAACTGGGAGCTGGAAGATATGGATAAAAGTAATATCCAGATATTTTAGTGATAATGATATTTATGGCTAGCTTTTCAGAATTTTCCATGATTTATTGAAGATGACATTTTTATTTTGGGGTAATCAAAGCATTGTTCAAGCAGCAAAAAATAGTTATTTACTTTCATTTACACTTCTGAAAGCTTGGTTTTGTAAATCTGTGTGGACACATCCAGCTTCTTTATTAAATTGAACATTATGTCTTTACTCTTTGTCGTGAGTTGCAAATGATTTCTTTTTGTGATGACACTGGGAATTGCAGCTATTCCCCAAGAGCAATGAATTCCTGATAAAAGCAGCACATAAGCCTGTGCTGATTAAGTCCCTGCCAAATGTATGCACCACCTGCCACTACTACTGATCAGATGGTTTAGTGAGCTCTCTGGATCAGAGAGCTGTCCTGGTCAGCAGTGGTGTCAAGAGGCGCCATCCTTAGCTGAACTTATTTTTGACCAAACAAGCACCTCTTTTTGCCTCAAACCCCCCCACATCCGCTTGTCTCCAGTTGATTTTTACTGCCAGATCTTGGGTCTTATGTTCAGAATGAGTGTTTGTTTTTTACATAATAAATAAATTGGGCACATTTTTGTAGCTGTTTTTATTTTTTTTTTATTTCGTTTTTCCTAACACAGTAAATCAATTATACAGTGAGATGGCACACAGAATGTTTGATTACTGAATGGTCAGAGAGCAGAGATTGTAAGCTCTGCAGTGGTTTTGGTCAGGGGGAAAAACTGAGACAAATAAGGAATGGATTTTGAAGGTCTTGGAGGTGGTTTAGTGGAATTTGTTTCACATGTTTATGTACCAGAGGGGCACTGATTGAAAGTCAGGTGCGGAACAGATGGCTCTCTTGAACTAATTCAGAAAAATGGAAAACAAGACCCAGTTTGATACACAAGCTTGTGTGTTCTGCATCTTAAATAGGTAATCCCACAACTTATAAAACCGCAGTTCCATCTGCCAGATGGTTTAGAAATGTTAGTTCATTTTTCCTCAAAAGTATTACGAAATGAGGGTGACTTACTAAAGTTAAAAGTAATTGGACTTGGAGCACTACACAAATCACATTGGCTTATAGTATAATGTTTTTTAATCACTTATGTTTATTGGTATATTTTACACAGTATTTTTCTTTTGAAGTCATTATTATTAATTTTTTGAGTTTTTGAAACAAGAAGGAATAGATATTAAAGAAGGTTTGATTTTGGGTTGGACACCTTTTTGAAATGTTTGTGTAAAATCATTTTACTACTGTTTTTCAGATTGAAATTCATTTTCCCATAATCTCAAACAAGACAAATGTTTTTAATAGGACATTCAAACTTCTTGGAAATATATCATCCACTTCTTTAGAAATTTTGAGCATATTAGTAGTCTGGTCGTATTGTTTTGTGTATTATAATTGTACAGTTGGAAAATAATCACTTGCATTTAGCTAGCTTGTAATAGATAAGATGGGTTATTACAAATTAAAAAAAAATTAATGCTCTTATATTTGGGGAAAAAAATTAAAGCATATAATGTAGAATAGACAGGGTAACTTTTGTCAGTTTTGTGCCGAATATTATTTAGTAATGCTTCTGTTTATAGCTGCGTTCCCTTTGCGAGCCTCAAGTCTTGTGCATTTAAATGCCACATACAGTATTCCCAAAATGTCATATCACTTAGTTGCCTAGATGAAAGACCAGCACATTTATTTAATGAGGTTTTAAAGTGAAATGGATTTGATATTAACATATTGAATATATGTTCACATCTTTAAAACATACACTATATCTAAAGTCTTGCTTTGTTCCCAGAATATATGTTGAATGTTTAATAAATAAGAGACTTAAAAGTAATGGAAGAATCCTTTTACACATGAAAATATGTTGAGACTTGTTAAAAGCTACTAAAAAAAAAATCTTGGTAGGTTTACCTGGAATATTTTAATTTTGATTTGGCTTCAGTACCCTGGAAAAGTATTAGAATTTTATTATTGAGTAGGTGTAACCTTCAGTGCTAAAGCATTACCGAAGGCAGTAGTAGAAGCTGAGGTTCTCTATTTTTCATACACAGCGTCTGAAGACAAAAACCAAAACAAGTAAAACAAAAAAAAAATACCCTCCAAGTACAATATATTATAAATAAATAAGTCAAAATGTAAATTTTTGTAAAATTGTTATGAAAAAAGCAGATTTTTGTCAAAGAATCATACTTTACTCATTGCAGATTAATGTTAACTAAAAAAAACAGAACACATTATTTGCAGTATAGTTTATTACAAACTGGGAAAGCTAACAGTATCAGAGAACCAACTTTAACACACAGCGCTACCAACCCAGTCTTTGACGGAAGTAATAGCCTTTGAAATGGATAGGATTATAGTGTTCATGCTTATAATCTGGATCAGAATCTTTCATTTCTCAAAGGTAGTACAGATCCAGAGCCATGTAGAAATCGTAGCCATGGACCTGGCTCAAGTAGTATTTTAAATGTTCTATTCAGCTGCAACCCAGCATGCCCTGCAAAGTTCTATAACTTCTTTTTTTATATGGAGTCTTTCCCCTCTTTACGAGCATAGTGTGTTCCTGAAAATCTTCATGTAAGGTGAACTCTTGTTACTGAAAATCATATTCACTGTTAATGTAAATGAAGAAAAATGTATGTATTCCTGAAGCAAGCTATTGACACCCAGCTTACTTAAAATAACACTCGATTCCATTAAAATTGAGACAGTCACTTCGATAGTTAATAGTAGTAATTGATAGACGTCTAAAGAGGCATTTTCCCTTTATTACAGATGCAATAAGATGTTGTTTATGGGCTTTCATTAAGCTCATTTGTGGCTATCATATTACACAACAAGTAAAACAGACTTGTAGTGAAGCATACAGTAGGATCAAGATCACCTGGAGGAAAATAGGACCCCTCTTAAGGGTTTTATGAAAAGAGTTATAAAGTGATCCCTTGCTATATCACGCTTCGACTTTCGCGGCTTCACTCTATCGCAATTTTTTTTCTCATACACACTTACGTCACAATGCATGCGCTTTCTGAGAACTTTTATCTAAGCCCTACGATGGCTCCTAAACGTGCTGCTTTTTCTAAGCCTTCTGACAATAAAACTAAGTGCCGGAGGAAGATGCTTACTATCCAGGAGAAGGTGAAACTCTTGGCAATGGCAATACCCTACAAAAGCCTCCTCACGCATATGAAAAGACAGCGCCAGCAACTGCCTATCAAGATGTTCTTCAGCCGCGCACCCAGACACCCACTGCCTACTCCTAGTACTCCTTCAGCGGAAGAAGACAACAACGCACCTGCTGAAGATACTGCACCACCTCTGAAGACTCTCCTACTGAGGTCGTACCTTAGGTTAGTGGTTGTGTGTAAGAACTGTGTGCGTGTTTAATTAAATGTACAGTACAATAATCTACTATATAAAAGCGGTCGGGATTGTCCTTCCATCTCGTGAGTGCAAAGCATAGCGATATTCCGCTTATCACAGACTTACTACTTGCGGTACGAAGTGACGACGATGTGAGTTCTGGTGCTCGCATCGTTCCCTTGCTTTTGTGCGCGATGCGCTGGAAAAATAGACAAAATTATGTCTCTGGAAATAATTAATGTTGATGGAGTACAAATGCCTCACCGTGTAGTAAATATCAGGGGAGATGGTGCTTGCTTATTTTCATCTATAGCTTATTTAGTTGCGTGAAACTCCGTCTTTAGCGGTACAGATTCGGGCTGACATTGTACGACTTTGTACAGGCACTCGAGGGGATAAAAAAAACTTAGGTTTTCGGGAGATGTTATGAATGGGCACTTTGATGTTCTCATTCCCTACACTTACATGCCTGATGTACACATGGAGCGCATACAAATTGAGGATAACAGTCGGTCGCCGTAAAAGTCGGGTGAGCCTAGTAATAATATATTTGTAACGTCTAATATGTCTTATTTACTCTTTTTTTGTCTAATATATTGGGTAATACGAGTGTAATGGTGACTTAAGGGTGGTATTTCATGTGTAGAGAGCTCTAATAATGTTACAAAAATGTATTTAGAAGGTCATAAACAGGTTTTTTATATTCTAACTGCGAAAATATTCAATTTATAAATAAAGAATCCTACTTTGCGAAAATTCATTTATCATGGTAGAGTCTAGAACGGATTAACCGTGATAAACGAGGGTTCACTGTAGTGCTGTTTCTTTGTTGATAGATCACTCTATAGTTGTCTGTACCGCTCATTCTGAACCCAAGGCACTTGACTACCGCAACGAAATTAAAGTCAATATCCTGACTTTTGATGCATGCCAGTTTTATGCACACGTGTATACAGTATGTGTGTCCAGTATATGATTTGACATGATTGTGACAGAATTTCTGAAACGTGTCTCAGTGTAAATAGAAACGGAGGCTAATAAATTATATTTATAATTGACTGATTCAGCATTTTCTTTAAGTCAAACTTTTCTTTTCACAGTAAATTCCTTCCATAACAGGCAGTCTGCATGTTGTGACTCTATCTTAGTTTGTCTTCAGCCTAAAAAACAAAGCACATGTCACCAGATCTCCATCAATTAAAAACATATTTTGCATGGCATAATATTAGCTATATTTATATATTTATTTTCTGATAGTGGTTCAGCTGTTTTGAAATTCTAATTAAAGTACTAAATGTGTAAATGTACACCAGCAAAGTAATAAGGTTAGTTAATGGTAGACCCTGATTACGTTACAGTTTAAAAACTTTACTAATCCTGTTTCATAAAGTGCCGTTGTTACTGCATGTGGATAGAATATCTTCATTGTATGTGAATATATTTTAGTTCAATGAATAATATTAATTTTTCCTTACACCTGGTGTAACCATATATCATATAACAGAAATCAATGTTGAAGCGTATGAATGTGTGCACGTGTGTGTGTGTGTGTGTAAAACTTGAAATATTTTGAGAACACCTGCTCATCGAAGGGTTTTAATTTATTCTTAACAATGATTCTAAAAAACAAGAACTATTAAGAAATCAAACTGTGAAATAATTAATGTAGAATTATGGATTGACCAAAAAATGTTCATCAAAAATACCTTATTTTAGATTCTTCAAAGTAGTCACCCATTTTCTTGGTGACAGCTTTGCACACTTTTGGCATTCTCTCAACCAACCTTGTGAGGTTGCCACCTAGAAGGAGTTCTTACATATGCTGAGCATTTTGTGGCTGTAGTTTCTTCTCTCCCTGGTCCAATCCTTCCAAAACATCTTCACTGGGTTTACAGTATGTCAGGTGACAGTGGCAGTAAGGTCTTCTGTTGTAGTACTTTATCACTTGCATTCTGTGCCAGGTAGCTCTTACACAGCTCAGAGGTATGGTTTGGGTCATTGTCCTGTAGAAAAACAAATGATGGCCAAACTAAGTGCTGTCCAAATGAGATAGCATGTCACTGCAGAATGCTGTGGTAACCATGCTCTTTAAGTTCCTTCAGCTACGTAGAAATTGCCAGCTGTGTCACCAGTGTTCACAAAGGTATGACAGTTGAAGCCAAAACTCTCAAATTTGAACTTGGAAGACCAAATGAGAGATTTACACTGGTCTGATCCAATCTAATTTTGTGCTTCTTGGCTCAAGTAATTCTCCCATTGTACGTCTCTTTGAGTAGTGGTGTTTTTGCACAATTTCTATCATTTAAGCCTGATTCATGCAGTTTCCTCTCTCTAGCACTTTGAAGTTCCTGAAGATTTAAAACGGGTGCAATATGAGGCTTAGTTAATTGGTGATTTATGAGGCACATAACTCTATTGAACTTATCCTCTGCACCAGAGGTATCTGTTGGTTTGCTTTTCCTGGCAGCCCTCGTGAGAGCTGGTTTCATCATAGAGGTTAATATTTTTTTGGTTCTATTTGAGGAGACTTTCAAAGGTCTTGAAATTTCACCGATTGACTGAGCTTCATTTCTTAAAGTAATGGATGAAATGTTGTTTCTCTTTGCCAAAGTGAGCCGTTCTCGTCATATAAACTACTGCAACCATAAATAATGGCCTTGTACCAAATAGGGATGTTAATGCCCATGCTATGTTGTCAACACACAACTAATTGACTCAAATACAATGATGAGGAAAGAAATTCTACAATTTAACTTTTAAAGGTGCATATTTGGTAATTGGGATGATAGAATGTTTTTCACTCATCTTTTTCCAACTCTAAATTTCACTGCAGTTCCAAATGAGAACTACATGACCAGGGAGGATTGGCAAAAAAAGGTTTAATTGTAAAATTTCTGATTTTGACGGAAAAAAACCTACGCAAATGCACCAGGTCTCTATTTATGAAAGAAATTCACTGTATTTGTGACAGTGATGAGCCAGTAAGCCTATTTACCTTAGAAACAAATTTCAAGTATTTAAGCATAAGGCTTTAAATCCAAATGTCTAAGACTGTGAAACACATACTCAGTCTGGTGAGTCTAGACCTTTAATGGGTACTCTAAAACAAATTTTTCTAGTGTGAATGACATAACTGTTGTAGAAGAATACCCATAAACTTGTGACTTTGCATTGCAGTTATAATTTAGAGAAAGTGATTTTTTCATTATTATATTGTTTCTCACTGTGAATGTTAACAGACAAACTAAAACCTAATACTGTATGAAAGGAACTGATTTAATTTTGATATAAGAGCACTATACAAAAATAAAATTAATTGGATTGATTTGCATTAATTACATACTTTGACTACTGGGGCAATCAGGAAACCAATACTCAAAATACTGGTGCAGTTTTTAAAAAGAAGGCATTGCAGTCACTTTTATTGTAAAGTAAACTTGGTTTATTAGCCATCCACTGTGGCTTTGCCTACATAGTAATAAAACAGGACAGTGAGGATGTCCCTGCCCATCCCCCGACTCCTGACATCATGCTTCATCCTCCCCTCGGCCCGCAGCCTATGTCTCGGATTAGCACGAATATATCGCTTCTACAAGCAAACTATGATTCTTAGCATGATGAGAGAAGTCACAAAATCAGCCGGAATTTTCAAGCAAATTATAGACAAAAACTCGGTCTAAATCCGTTAAGTTGTTCTCTCGTTCACCAGCTAAGCAGAGGTAAGGAACGCCCCAAAGCTGATGCATGAGTGAGGAGGGCCCCGCTCCCCTACCCTCAGCCCGCTGCGTGTCTTTTGGATTTGCACAAGTAAATTGGTACTGCAAGCGAACTATGATATAGAGCGCAATGAGAGAAGCCGCAAAATCAACCGGAGTGGTCAAGCAAATTATAGAAACAAAACCAGATCTAAATCTGTTAAGTAGTTCTGTTGTGAAAAGCAGACAGACAGACATTGGATTTTATCCTTATATATAATTTGATACTATCCGTATGTATAGGCGCTTTTCCACTGCATAGTACGGCACGACACGGTTCAGTTCAGCTCACTTTTGGGGCGTTTTCCACTGGTAACAGTACCTGGTACCTGGTCCTTTTTTTAGTACCACTTCAGCCGAGGTTCCAAGCGCCAACCGTTACCAAAACGTGACGTGTAAACTCTGCTGGTCACTGATTGGCCGGAGAAAATCGTCATTACAGCGTCACTGGCTATTCTTTTCTTTAAAGGTACACACACGCGGAAGTTTGTGTCGCGTCTCTCCATCGCTGGACGCAGTTTGTTGCATAAGTGGATGAATGTTTCTTCAGACATTCGAAAGTTCTCCAGCCACTGAGTGTTTAAAACCGGGAACAATCACATCCCACCACTCTGAGGCACGGTTAAATGTCCAAACAGATGGTCTGTTGCGGCGACTTTTTTGCAAAATGTTGAAGATCTGTAATATACAGAATCAGCATTTTAATGTTACACTGGCAGTTAAGTTCATTTTATGCTTTGCAACAGTGATAAAAGTTAGCTAGTGATGTGCTTTTTTTAGATGCTTACCCTTGCGCGTCGTCGAGCTAAAGTGTTGTTGTTGTCTGCGTGTTGTTGTAAAAGTTCCACGGTGTCACGGCAATAGAGGCGGCGCAACTATAACGACACGTGAATAATCCCGCCCACTCTAAAGCGGTACTAAACTGCAGTCAAAACGCAAACTGAGCCGAACCAAGGTGAGCTGTACTGAACCGTGCTGTGCCGTACTATGCAGTGGAAAAGCGCCTTATGGTGTTCGCGTCAATACCCCGCATGTATGGTGTTCGCGTCAATACCTCGACTCTGCCTCCGTAGTTAGAACATAACGTGGCAAATGCGGACGCAGTATTGCATGATTGGCTAAGAATGTTTGAATGCTTGAGTGACGCCGTTGGATGGCCAAGTATAGTAAGTCGGTGTTGGTTCGAGCAGATAACAGTGAGTTCGATTGGTTTGGTGGGGCGTACTTTCCAGGAATAACATCGTCGACTGACTTAAACCCTTCGACAGCTCCAGAACTGTAAGTAATTTAGAGCGTATCGCCATTTGCTTGGTACGTCGAAATCTATCTTTGGACAGTTCAGTTTTGGCATCCATCCTTCTGACATCTATTGGCAAACTCAGTAAAGACGGCTGGGTATTAACAACGGTCATTGTTGAAATTTTAGCCGATCTTCGATCTAAAATGACCACGCCAACATAATTATTACTCCGACTCTGATTAGAGTCGTAAAATACAGTTTGTTTTGAAAATTTGTCTGCTGGAAAAAATCAAATGAGGTGCGGCAAAGAGCTGAGTTCACGTCTCACAGCCCCGTTTAAACAGGCAGCTCTTCATTACATCGGCCGAAAAGGTCTATTTTAAGCACAAATCAGTGCCATGATAACATAATCATTTTAAGGACTTAAAAAAACAAATAATTCTTTGCAGACAAAGTATGGATTTCACAAACGTAGAATTTGTAGCCCGATTCAATCGGGCTTCCAGTCGCTAGTATGTGTATATACAGTATATATATATATATATATATATATATATATATATATATATATATATATATATATAGTAGCTCTCATGGTATGTAAAACATATTTTGGAAAATGAGACGAAGCTCACAGTGACAATTTTTTAGCTCATTGCAATAACAACTATGTCAATTGAATTTGACTTGATGAAGCTTATACAAATAAAACATTTATATACATATACAACCAGACAAAAGTAATAATCATTCCCCAAAATCTTAGTAAATTTCCAGCTTAACAAAAGCTTAAGTTAATGAATCATTTCCCAATTGTCCCATTGGATATATTAGCTGGTAATGCCTGTTGTTGTTGATTAGTTGCATGTAATAATGTGAAGGAATTTTGGTCTACACCTTCTTAGAGAAGTGCTTGAACTTAATGAGACATTATAAGTTTTGGAGAATGTACTGTTAATTTTAATGCGGTTTAAGTCTCGACTTCGTCCAGTCCATTTCTCTTTGACCATTCTAGTGTACTGTAAGTTTTATTTTGTGTTGGGGATCTTTGGCTTGCTACATGACCCACTTGCACTAATGCTTTAATGGATACATTTCCTGACTTTGAATAATGAAATTTGTGAACAGTGTCAAAAACACTATTTTATAGACACAGTATACTATTGCTCTTAATCTTGTTGACAATCCCACAGATTATCTCACTGCCGATTTCCTTGAGCTGTTAGATTCTCTTAATTTAAAACAATATGTTAATGTCCCTACACATTCTAGCAGTCATACACTTGATTTGGTCATTTCAAATGTTGTCTCAATTAGTAATCTACAAGTATATGATCTTGGTATTTCGGATCATAACGTATTGTCAACGGAGCTGCCTTTTTTCTCTTGTACCAAACCAAAATGACAGATTCATTTCAGAAATCTGAAGAACATTAATGTGGATGCCTTAGCTTTGGACCTTAAACATCTCTCCTCTGATTTTAGCAGCTACTGCACTGTTGATGACCTTGTGGATTTCTACAACTAGTCCCTAAGTAATCTCCTGGACCTTCACGCCCCTTTAACATCTAGGTCCGTCTCATTTTTGTGTTCAGCTCCCTGGTATACCTGTGAGCTACGAAAAATTATGGCGGCCGGGCATGTCCTTGAGCGGCGACTTAAGGCTTCTGTATTGACTGTTCATAAACAGGCTTATAGGGAACATAAGAGGGCGAATGCAAAAGCTTTGAAGGTTGCACGGTCCAGGTTCTATTCCACTATTATTAGTAATAGTGCCAGGAATCCCAAAAAACTTTTCTCAACTATAAATCACCTTCTAAAACCTCCTTCATTTGTTTACTCTGAGATTACCGATGAGAGGTGCAACATGCATATCAATTTTTTCAAACAAAAGGTTGATAACATCCGCTTGCATCTCTCTACACCCTGCTGTTTCCAACTGTCGATTCATTGTCTGAGATTATCCAGCCCCTTTGCTCTTTCTCAATTACCACATGGGAAGAGGTGGAGGCCATTATCAGGAAAATTAAATCCTCTACTAGTTCCCTGGACCCTTTCCCTTCAGCTTTTGCTGAAGGCCAACATCTCTGCTGTTTCTCCACTTATCACTAGGATTATAAATCATTCTCTTTTGACTGGTCATATTCCTTCTGTATTAAAAACTGCTGTCATCAGACCTCTATTGAAAAAATCCACCCTTGATCCTGACGTTCTCTCTAACTATAGGCCCATCTATAATCTTCCATTTCTTTCTAAAGTTCTGGAGAAAATAGTTGCAGCTCAACTTCATGATCACCTCAAACTGAATAACTTGTTTGAGAAGTTTCAGTCTGGTTTTCGCCCTGGCCATAGTACTGAAACAGCCCTGGTCAGGGTTACTAATGACCTTCTAATGACAACAGATACTGGTTCTCCTTCTCTACTTATCCTTCTTGATCTGACAGCTGCTTTTGACACGATAGACCATAACATTCTCCTTCATCGCCTGCAATACACTATTGGACTTTCTGGAAATGTTCTTAACTGGTTTACATCGTACCTGACTGGTAGAACTGAGTATGTTGCCTTGGGTAGCGCAAAATCTTATACCCACAATGTTACTTGTGGTGTCCCACAGGGCTCTGTTTTGGGCCCTATTCTCTTCAACATCTATATGCTTCCCCTTGGAACTGTCATTTACAGACATGGTTTATCCTTCCATTGTTATGCTGATGACACTCAGCTTTACCTCAGGACTACTCCCACCTCCGTTAATGCTCCTCTGCCAACATCTACTTTGACTACCTGTTTGGAGGAGATAGAGGCATGGATGATGCTTAGCTTTCTTCAGTTGAACAGATCCAAAACAGAAGCCATCTTAGTTGGCATACCACATCATCTGTGTTCTTCTATCATTACTGGTATTACATTCTCTGGTCAAAACATTCCTCTTTCTATAGCTGTCACTAATTTGGGTGTTAAAATGGATTCTCAACTCACTTTTGACACCCATATTAAATATCTTTGTAAATCTTCTTTTTATCATCTCAAGAACATTGATAAACACCACCCTATACTTACCCTGGCGGATGCAGAGAGACTTGTTCATGCCTTTGTCTCCTCCAGGTTGGACTATTGCAATGCACGTTTTATCGGGATTCCTGGTAAGAGTATCCAGAGACCCCAGTATATTCAGAACTGTGCTGCCAGAATTCTGATGAGGGTGGGAAAGTATGACCACATCACTCCTATTTTGAAAACCCTTCATTGGCTCCCTGTTTCACTTAAAATAGAGAATAAGGTTTCCCACCTTACTCATCAGTGTATTTATGGGCATGTCCCCCATTATTTACAGGAACTCCTTACCCGTCATACTTCTTCATGAACCCTCCACTCTGTACACATTAACACTCTTCAAGTTCCCAGAACTAAGCTCAGCAGCATGGGTGACAGGGCCTTTTCTTCTGTGGCGCCAAGACTGTGGAACGCCCTCCCGGATTACCTGAGAGCCCCACAGTGGATTGATGTTTTTAAACAAGATTTAAAAACTTATCATTTTAGAAAGATATTTTATTATTAAAGTATTTTATTTATTTATTTATTTTTAGGTCTTTTTGTTTTATTACTTTATTTTACTGTGTAGAACTTTGAGATTGTTTATATAAAGTGCAGTATAAATAAAATGTATTATTATTATTATTATCTTTTCCCAGTTTACTACTTACTTCTTTTTTTTTCCCCCACAGCTTAATGTGAGTGGATATTGCACTGGCCATGAACCAGACTCAATGGAATTCAGCACACTTGGTGGCTGGGTAGCTACAAGAGCATCTGGTATGAAGAAGAACATTTATGGTAACATTGAGGATCTGGTTAGTATGCTTTTTCTCACTGAAAACCCAACATTCTACAAAATCCTTAGTCCAGTTCAGGGCTGTGGGAAAGCAGACCATATTCCAGATGCCTACCATGCAAGGTAGGAGTCAGCCCTGGATGAGGAATTAGTCTACCCACACTCATACTGGACCAGTTTTTAATTGTCAGTTAACCTATCCTGGACATCTTTTGGATTTTATAGTAAAACTGTACTATCCCATGATATATAGCTAGATAATCACATTTAAAAAGAATGTTGAGTTGATGCCAGTTGTCTAAGAAAATTACTTAACTGTTTGCATAACCTTGTTATGCACTTTCAAACTCTGAGTCTCCAAACTGAACTTAAGATAACTTGTCAGCTGCTGTTTTTGAATGGTAGTTGTATTACTATTCCATATTCTCAAATTCAAAAAAGTATTCCTGCATAGTGGAAATCACATTCAATATTCTGTGTTTTAAATCATGTCAGTTGATAATTAGAGAAGACCAGTTGTGCATTAAGTTCTGTCTTCCTGTGTCTACGTTTTTTTCTTTCTTTCTGGATAATCAAGGTTTCTCAGTGAGTCAAATGAGGTACAGTAAATATTAGGTTGACTGTTACATGTAAGTTGGCCCTATACGAGTCTGGTTATGGTTAGTGAAGACTAGGTATTCTGTCTAGGTTTGGCTCATACCTTGTACAGTGCTGCTAAGACCATGAAATAAATTAGTAGATTGAAATGAATGAATGGATGAGTGGTTGACACAGTAATAAATGTAACCAAAATAACATATAAATACCAAATTAGGGTGTTATCGTTTACCACAATTATAAATATTTCCTGTAATCTTTTTCATACTTATTGCAGTACTAGACAACAGGTGGTATATTAATTCAGAAGTAAACATTTTACATAGTAACACACAGTGACATAAGGGTACAGTATTTGTCTAAGAAAAATCTATATACCTTCCAAAACACTTTTCTTTATTTAGATGCTCTCTGAATTTTTATTGTGTAAATACATTATAGTTTTATCAGCATGCAGTGTGTTGTTTGGTTTATCTTGTGCTGTAATTTCAATTTATGTAAGGTTTGGCAAGTGGCTATTTACATTAAAGATAAAATGATAAGTTTAAATGCTTTCTAGTCAAATGAATGGGGATGGTATCCCTAAACAGACATGTATTTGGATTATAGCTTCAAGTAATCAATCTTTGTTTAAGTGAATTTCATAATGAATGCACCACAGGCTGTTTTTTTTTCCATTTGGATCCTAATTTGTCCAGAGGAACTAACTGGTGCCCAGTCTTGAATATTATAATACATATGTGCCAGTTTACTCCATTAAATAGATAAAGTACAGGTGTTGGAACTAGCAGCATCATTTTAATTCACATTAAATGTTGTAATAGAACCGATTTGCTTCAGTTTAGTTCAGTCACATTTAACTACCATTACAGCCTGATGAATGCTTTCATAGTAACTCTTTAAATGGTAAAAGCTTTTTTTTGAAAGGGATTAAGCTCAAATAAGTTTCTTGGCCACCGGGAGGCAGTGCTTTGTACAGAAGGAGTGAAATGTATTCCAAAATTATATGCCTATTGTGTTTTCTAGTTCAGGTAGTCAAACTTAAGGCACTGAAAAGTGAGAAAAGAAAATAAATGTCAAAGTGGTTTTAAAGACACCTGTGCTATTACAAATTTTACAAGTGTATTTAAAATATAAACACCACAGTTTTATTCCTCATATCTACAATATGAAGAAAAGGCTCAGCCTGCAGTTTATTGAGTAGATATTGTCTTCACTAATGAGGTTCTGCAGAGCTTTTACCAGTAGCTGACAAGGTGTTTTTTATATGTATTGTATTTCTAAGTAATCCTTTATTCTTAGGTTTAAAGACTGTGGTTGAGAATAGGGATATTTTACAATCTAAAGACAGCCTTTTAAAGTGAAATGCATGAAAGGGTAATCAATTTAAATGTCTTGCTGTTAAGGTTGTTCATATACGAATGGTGACGCCCAGAGGTGTAATAGAGAAGAGCTGTCAAGGCCCTCGTATGTCAACAGGCCCAGATGTGCATCATTTTATCATGGGATCAGAAGGTATGCTTTCTTTACTTCTTGATTGCTGTTCTTTTGTTTTTTTTTCTACTTATTACAAAAAAGAATTATGTAAGGCATTCTGTTTTATTTAATTTTTATTTGGTCAGTTTTACTTATTTAGGATAAAAAAACATGCATTTAATTTTCACTTAGGTGACACTACATTAACCAAATTCAACATATTTCTAAGCTGCAGTAACAGAATTAATAAAGATTTATTGGCAATGCCCACAGAGCACAAATCATATACTTGCATAATTGCTGTGCAATAGATGAAAGTTGTATAACTGTTAAGGCTAGAAGCCATTACCATTAGAGTAACTTAAGAAAACAGATTTCAAAAATAAAATAGGCTAGAGACTAAAAGTCCAGATAAGAGGATAATGTTAAATATAAAATGAAGTCATCAGTTCTTTCCCTTATGACTGTTTTAGACTGTTAATCCTTCTAATTTATATTAATGACATTGATTCTGATTTGGGTAGTAAATCTGTGAAATGTGCAGATGACTCCAGAGATAAACGGAGAGCAAATTCTGAGGAGGTGTAAAAGAAATTCAAAAATACTTGGACATTTTTCAAAACTGAGCAGTTAGGCAGACAAAAGGAGCATTCATTATAAATACAAGATGGGTGTTATTGTCCTGTTTTTAAGAGGTTTTATGTTGATTTGTATTCCTATTGTAGAGGTAGTGCACAGAAGCAATTTCAAATACTAGTAAAAAATGTTATGCTAAGTTGTAAAAACTGTTGAACACATGCACAATATTTTTTGACTTTGACAAAGGCATTACCGCTCTTGGAATGGCGTAGAAAAGCACAACAAAGTGCACACCTAAGCTAAAGATTGTGTACTGCTCTAATAAGCTAAGGGAAAGTGAAAATCCTTAGTATTGAATAAACATTTCTACATAGGCACAAATTATAAGTCTTCAAGGCATTTTACCTAGAAAGGTATTAATAAAATTGATTCAGCACAGTCCTTTCAGATAGTTACACTAACGCAAATTAGGTAATTGTGCATTCAGGGTGGAATCCAAGAAACACTTCTTCACACAGAGGATCTTGGGAAACTGGGAAAAATTACTGAGCAATCTAGTTGAAGAGGACTCCTTGAAAACATTTAGCTCTTAGGTAACCAGGCCAGCATGATGAACTGAATGTCCTCTGATCACTTGTCAGACTTTTTATGCTAACTTCTTGTACTGATTGTGTCCTGTTAGAGACAACCAATTGGTTACTTATAAAGCTCTTTGTCAGATTATAGCTTGGCATTCAAAAGTCATATACATTTTTATTGTGCTAGAGTTTTTCCTGTATGTTTACTAACTAGCACACTTTTTAATCTGTAACTTTTACCCCCAGCAGAGAGTAAACTTTCAGATTTTATCTTTGCTTACACTGTCATGTTCAGCATTATTTTTTAAGAATAGGATATGGTATTATTAAATCATGGCATATGCTCTTTCTGTTTAATTTTTATTTGTCATGTAATTGCATGTAATTTGTCATTATTTGTAAAATAAACAATGCCTGTGTAGTTTCCTATATAAGGTTTGAAATATTGTATGCTACATAATCATGGTTCTTATTATACAATTGCCAGCATACACAGGTATAAATCAAATGTCTTTTGTCATCTGGAAGATTTCATGAATAGCAGAAATGATAAACTTTGAAAGTTGAGATTGTAAGTAGAACTGACAACTGATTATGATCTTCACAATTTCAAAAACTGAGCAAAAAGCAATATGTATATATATATACAGTATGTATATATATATATATATATATATATACAGTATATATATATATATAATGAGTCCGAAGCAGAAACGTTTAATTGAAAATGTCTATTTTCTCCATTTCTGTATCTCCTAATGAAAAATGTAATCTGCCAAGTATGCATTATTTTGCTTGATATTTGCAGTGGATATATTGTTGTTTCATCATTACTTTCTCATATAAGAAGTAAAGAGAAGATATTGTAATCGTCCAAAGATTCGATGTCGAGATTTTGATGATTCTCGATGTTTTAGACCTCCCTGAATCCAAAAACACAATTTTTGGAATTATGTCTGTGTCTGTTTGTGTGTGTGTATGTAAACATGATAACTTTAGTACGCTTTCACTTAGGTCAACCAAATTTTGCATACAAGTATTAGGTACAAAATGTAGATTTCTGTCAACTTTTGGGCTATTTCCACTAACCGGGAGTGGTACCTTTTATTCATGCAGCTGCAGAGTCTGATTTATTCAACTTTACGTTTATAATAATAAATCTAGGGGAGACCATCCCTGATTTTGTTTCTTCTGTTTTTCTCAGTACAAAAAGACAATCCCACACCTGTCCCCTGAAAGTTCCAGGGATTATGCAAGCATTTCATTGTACATGGTACTTGTACACATGACAATAAAGAATTGAATTGAAGATGATCTTGTACATGCAAGACACTACTGTACAGTGGATTCAGAAAGTATCCAGAGCCATTCACTTTCTTAATATATTGCTATGTTGCAGACTTGTGAAAAAATTGTTCATGTTAATTTTGTTCTCCTTTTAGCAACACTCTTTACTCCAGAATGACAAAACAAAAACAGGATTTTAGAATTTTTTTTCCCCCCAATTCATTAAAAATAAAAAGCAAATCTTATATTGACACAAGTATTCAAACACTTTGCCATGACACCTGAAATTTGGCTGAGGTGCATCCAGTTCTATTGAGATGTTTGTACACCTTGTTTGTAGTCCACCTTGTTCAGTTCGATTAATTGGACAAGATTAAGAAAGGCACACACCTGTTCATACTCTATAAGGTCTTACAGTTGACAGTGAGTATCACTTCAAACAACAAGCTTTGAGGACAAAGGAATTGTGTGCAGAACCGAGAGAAAGAATCGTGTTGGGGAAGACTATAAAAAAATTCTGCAGCATTGAAGGTTTCCAGGAGCACAGTTGGCCATCATAATTCTTTAATGGAAGACGTTTGGAACAACCACGATTCTTCCTTGGGCTGACTGCCCAACCAAACTAAGCAACTTGGGAGAAAATCCTTTGTAAGGGAGGTGACCAAGAACCTGAGGGTCACTCTGGCTGATCTCCACAGAGGCAGTGTAGAGGTAGGAAAAGTTCAAGAAGACAAACATCAGAGCAACACTCCACCAGTCTGTGCGTTATCACAGAAAGAGGCCTTTATCCTCAGTAAAAGACACTTGGAGTTTGCAAAAATGCAACCAAAGGAACCTCAGACTACGAGAAACAAGATTGTTTGGTATGATAAAACCAAAATTAGCAGCCTGTATGGTGGAAACCAGGCACCACTCATCAATTGTGTAATGCTATTCCAGTGGTGAAGTATGGCTGTGGCAACATCATGCTGTGTGGTTGTTTTTGTAGTGGCATTGACTGCGAATCAAGAGTTGAGGGAAAGCTGAACAGAGAAAAGTACAGAGATATGCTTAATAAATCCCTGCTTCCGATTGCTCTGTACATTGGACTAGCCCTAAAATACGCATTCGAACATAATCCCAAGCACAAAGCAAAGGTAATGCAGGAGTGGGAACTGTGGGAATGGCCATGAGTTGCCCAACCAGAACCCAGGCTTGAACTCAGTCAGACATCTCTGGAGAATCCTTAAAATATCTGTCCAACAATGGTCTCCACCAAACATGACAGAGCTTGAGAGGATCAGCACACAAAAATGGCAAACAATCCCCAAATCCATGTGTGTGAAGCTTGTTGTATTCAAACCAAGATGATTGTAATCACTGTGAAAGATGCTTCAGCTAAGTATTACATAAAGGGTCTGAATAGCTGTGATATTTCAGTTTTTACTTTTAATACATTTGCAAAGATTACTAAAAATCTTGGTTTTTGCTTTCTTATTCTTTGGTATTGAGTGCTGCTTGATGTAGAAAAAAAAAATTATTTAAATGATTTTAGCAGAAGGCTGCAACACAGCAAAAAAAGTAAAGGGTTTTGAATAATACTTTCTGAATCCACTACATGAAATTATGTTGTATGTAGGAGGTACTGTCTCGTACATACATTGTAAAGATAGATTTAAAAAAACAAACTAGCAATGTATAGTGCAAGGGTACTTAATTATGTCTTACATATGAGTTTACAAGTGTTAAAGTGCTTTATTTTATTGTCACTTCTGTCCAAGGCTTTATAATTGTTACATTAATTTTTTAACGTGAACAGAATGGGGCGGAAGTTCAGGTACACAGAGTACTTGTTGAACGGGTAGCCGGCCAATTGCTGGACAAACACAAACCCACACGGGTCTAGTTTGAAGTAGTCAGTCAGGTTAACCAGCTAATCTTTTTAATTTAGGAAAGAAACTCGGGAAAACCCAACAGGAAAACCATAATAATAATAATTCATTACATTTATATAGCTTTTTTCTCAGTACTCAAAGCGCTATCCACACAGGGTGGAACTGGGAAGCAAACCCACAATCTTTCACATTCTCCTTACTGCAAGACAGCAGCACTACCACTGCGCCACCTGTGAGGATTACGAGGATTTCCTGTGAGGAAAACATGCACCCTCTATACAGAGAGTTCATATATGAGTTGAGATTAGAACCCATAAATCTGGAAAATGAGGCAGCAGAGCCAACCATATATCAAAGAAGTGACAGCCAAGTCAGAAGTTTTGGAGTTTCTTCTTTGTTCAGACCAAAGAGAATGTGTCTATTTATTTATTTGTTTATTTACCTATTTATGTATTTA
Source organism: Polypterus senegalus (assembly GCF_016835505.1). Lineage (NCBI taxonomy): Eukaryota > Metazoa > Chordata > Cladistia > Polypteriformes > Polypteridae > Polypterus > Polypterus senegalus. The sequence goes on from NC_053159.1 coordinate 184,069,336, forward strand.
TTTTTCAAAGAGTTTCTGTCAAAAGCCAACTCTCCCCTTGGAGATAAATAAAGTTGTAGCTCTCCATTCATCCATCCTGGTTGTCACTTCAAAGCATTAGGTTTCTATTAGAGAACAGATTTTAGCAGCAAATTTCAAGCATTAGAAGTAACCAACTGTGACTGTGCCCATCTTCATAATGACTTTCACTTAATAATGACAACTACTTAAAATCTTTTTTTAATATAGCGCTTACATGCAGTAACAGTGATGAATCAAAAATGTTTATTAATATGAATTTAAAAATAGCATAAAACCTGAAGCAAAATGTTTTGTGGTCAAGGCTCCATGATTGGATTTATAGCTGGATAAGCAGTGAATTCCTCACTTTTGGACAAACTCATCTCTGAAGCTTGCCTAATGATTTTCTTTGATGTCAAATACAACATAGTTATCCTACTCAATATTTAGATCATATACTTGTTCTCATGATAACTGTTTTGAAACAGTGTTGCACTTTGTCTTTGCATAAACAAAACTGAGAAATTGCACGTTGTGTTTTAATTCTCTCAGCTGACGTGCAGATGCTCTCTACTGACACACTTCCAAAACTAAGTAAACTGAATATTATTGTATACATTAATTTCAAGATTATTTGGAATTCTTTTAAATTCACACAAAGTTCACATTTCGATATATACCACATTGCATAAATTTCATGCATGTGTTTATTCCACCTGTGGGCCTCTAGCTCTGTATTTTTTCATTTGTGCTCATAAGTTTTCATACCCTGGCAGAATTTGTGAAATATTGTCTGTTGTTTGGAAAATACAAGTAATCAAGCAGAAAGCATTCCTTTTAATTAGGCAGTGTGCTCAGCCGAAGCAATTTATTATTACAAAATTGTGTGTGCCCTTTTTTAATCATAATGATAAGTGAAATCACTCAAATGGGCCCGGTCAAAAGTTTACATACCCTTGAAATTTGGTGCAGATAATATACATACAAGTTGACAAAAAGGTTATTATAGTTAATGAAAACGAAAATCAAAACTGAAATTATTAATGAAAAAACTTTTTCGTAAACTGAAATAAAATAATTAACAAAATCAAAATGAAAGCTAAAATTATCAAAACAATTAAAGTAGCTAGAAAGACTAACTGAAACAAAATAATAATTTACTAAAAAGATTTTTAGTTTTCGTCACAACCAGACTTACAAATGGCTAACCTGGGATGCAGTGGTCCTGAAATTAATCAAAATATGTTAATAAGTATTTCATATTTAGCTTTTGAATAAATATTCCTCCCGTTAGTCTTTAACGCTTATAACTTTTAACTCTAAAATACAAAGTTATCCACCATAGGTTGCCCTCATATGTTCATCCAGTCAGCAGTGGCTGGTGACAAAGAGCGAGTGTTGACACAGCATTTGCGGTGATTTACTGTGTGATAACAGTGACAGTTCTTCAGGAGCTGATAGTGACAGCATAATAGATGGTTCAAGTGTTAGATAAGCATACCAAGGTGATGATTTTGCTTTGAATGTGCTTGACAAGTTTTAAAGCTGCCATTCACTGGATCTCCAGGCTGAAGAGAGTAGTTTTAGATACAGATAATCCCTTACAGAATTTCAGTCTCTTCATAAGTGACTGCATGTTTAGCTGTAATTCTGACTAAGCCCAAGATACAGTATGTACACAGCAACTATTAAACAGCAGCACACACTAAGCCAAATTCCAGGCTGCATATGAGTCTGATGTCTGTTATGATGAGCTGCTGCTTTTCTTTGCGTTTCTTGTATATCAAGATGTAATTCAAATGCCAGAAGTTGAAATGTGCTGGTCAACAAAATGTTTACCATATAGACAGAAAATCACGAGTGAGTAACATTTCAGTTTATTTCTGATGTGTCTGTGTTTTGTTGACAATAATTCGCCTTCCACTGTGCAAGGAGAAATCCTTTTTGAAAATAAAACAGCACTGATCGAGAGACATATTGTTACTGACCAATCACTTTAAGTTTTAAAAAGGACGGTTAAAAACAAAGCGATGCAAACCTTGTAAAATTGCTGAGTTCACAATGCTAATGTGTGTTTGTATTTATTCTGTATTTATGAATTTATCTTGTTTTAGTTTACATTCACAGCTCAAAATGCCTGATATTGTGAAAATAATCCAGTAGCAGAATTATGTTTTAAAATATCTGTTCCCTTTTGTCAATTTTTCTCTCTCTCTCAAAATAGATAGTTGAAATATCATAGTCTTTTTGTTCTTAATATCAGCCATATCATACATATTGCATACCAGTTATTTTTCCTGCCTTGCATCCAGTTCTGCTGGGATAGGTATCAGGTTTCCTGTGATCCTTCTCTAAATAAGCAGGTTTTACAAAATGTATATATTGTTCCTAATCTTAGATGCTGTTTCTGTTATTTTGTGGTTGTCCATTTTCCTATTACCTGCTTTTGCTCTGCTCTTAAATGGTTGATTCTATTTTCAGGCCTGCAGGTGGCAAAATTTTGACTATAAATTTTATGTGCCTGAGATGGAATCAGAGATCAATATGGCTGGAAGAAAATAATAAATCCCAGTGTGGGAGATTTTTGAATGCAATATTGAAGGCATTAATTATAAGCACATTGCCTTGGAGCAGGATATGTTGTGTGCTATAGACATTTAAAGTAAAAAAAAACCTCAAACCATAAAATCACATAATTTCATTACAAATGAAAAGTGACAACAATCAGCACACATTTGTTCAGCACAAATGAAATAGAAAATATTTAAAAACATATAAAATTGTGTAAATTGTTCATATTCAGTATCTGGTTTTGATTACACTTATTTTTATCAGACAAAAACAAAACCAGATAGTAAATTATGCAGTGTAGTAAGCTTCCTGTTAAGTGTACAGTTCTGTCGGATTGTGACACAAAACTAAACTAGTAGCTCTTTAACTATACCATAATTCTTAAAATTAAAACTGAAACTAATATATATACTAGCTGTGTAACCTCGTGCTGTAAAAAGCCTGGGGTCCTAGAAACTATTGAAATCTTTAGAAAAAAAAAATTGAAATGTAGGAGATGTCAGGTAATTGAAAGGAACTACTCTGGCCATCACTTTCCTAGGTTTCATTTTGCTGACGTATAAGGAATACCGTTTTGCCAATGTGCTCATCTCGCTTGCGTAAGTATTTCTCTCTTTTCTCTGTGGTTTTACTTTGGCAACAAAATCACTTTCTTCTTCCAACTCATTAATTTGGGGCTGCCTTGCCGGCTCTCTGAGCTTTATGTTGTAGTAGCCTCGCACTTCTGGGCTGGGCTAGGCAGACACACACACTTCCACATGTAGACGTTTAGTTTTCTGTTTCCTTGGAGGTGGAGCTTTTACCCTGACTCCATCTCTCAGTTCCGGGCTGAACAGACATACACACTTCTACGTGTAGACGTTTATATATACAGTAAGATAACAATAAAATAGAAATGTCTCTGTGAATTAAAAACTAAATGAAAACTAAAAATACACAATAAAGGAAAACTAAATTGAATTTCCAAGTAAAGTCAGGAAAAATATAGCAATTAAAACAAACATTAAAAGGCAAAACTACAATAACCTTGGTAGTTACACACAGGTTCAAATTAAGAGTAATGAAGGGAGAGTTTCCATACCTGTAACCTCTGTGATCGTAATCAGTGCCTGTGTATAAATAGTCAATTTAAATTTATCCAGAGCTGTACTGACTTTGCTAGATACCAAGCCATGAAGAAAGCAAAAGAACTGTCAAAGGACCTTCGCTAAAATGTTGTTGATTGGTATAAAACAGTAAAACGATATAAAAAGATATCCAGGGATCTGAAAATGCCTGTCAGTAGTGTTCAAAATATGATACAAAAATGAAAGTTAGGGGTTCTGTTGTTACCATGACATGTTCAGATAGACCAACTGAGATTTCACACACAACTACCAGGATCATTTGTCAAGCTGCCCAGAAAAACCCACAAGCCACTTCCGCTGAGATATAGGCTTCTCCGCAAAAAAGTGATGGTGTTGTTTCAAGATGCACAATCAGGAGGTGCTTGAACAAAAATGTGCTGCATAGTCAAGTTTGCAAGAAAATAGCCTTTACTTTGCCAATTCCACAAAACAGCCCACTTACAATATGCCAAACAGCATGTTGACAAGCCTCAAAACGTCTGAAACAAAGTCCTTTGGAGAGATGAGACCAAAATTTAACTTTATGGTCACAACCGTAAACGCTATGTTTGGAGAGGATGAAACGAGGCCCATGACAAAAAGTACACCAATCCTACTGTGAAGCATGGAGGTGGATCTGTGATATTCTTGGGGTGCGTAAGTTACAGTGACACAGGTGACTTAGTGAAAATCGATGGCAAGATGAATGCGGCATGTTACCGGAAGATATTGGAGGACAACTTGCATCCATCAGTCCGGAAGCTGCGCCTGGGATGCATTTGAATCTTTCAACATGACAATGATCCAAAACACAAGGCCAAATTGACCCTTTGGTGGCTACAGCAGAAAAAATGAAGGTGCTGGAGTGGCCATCACAGTCTTCTGACCTCTGTTTCATTGAGCCACATTGGGGAGATCTCAAACGTTCAATGTTCATGCAAGAGATCCCAAAAATGTATGGTACCTGGAGGCTTTCTACCAAGTAGAATGGGTAGCTCTACCACCATTGATAATCAAAGACCTCTTCCATAACTATCACAAAAGACTGCATACTATCAATGATGCTAAAGGGGGCACTACACAGTTTTAAGAACTAAGAGCATACAAACATTTAAACAGGGACCATCTCATTATTTTCCCCATTACTATTTTTTGTTTAATGGTTGTGGTATTCTGTGATGTCTTATAGTTTAATTTGGACTCCACTAAAAGTAAATGAAATGTCTTTTGCCTGATCAGTCATGGTGCACATCTTGTAATTTCTGCCAGGGTATGTGATCTTATGAGCACAACTGTATATACAGTATCTATATTAGGGCTAGGAATCAAATAATAAAAAAAAAAAAAACTAATTGCCTAAATATATGTAATTAATCACTGTTAATCGCATTAAAGAATGTATTTATAAAATTAATACATAA
>NC_053159.1:184079433-184109433 GCF_016835505.1 Polypterus senegalus
GTGGCATGCGTATCCGGGACATGGCTGTTGCATACCGTTTGCCGAGAACGACGGTATCTACGATTGTGAAAAACAAAAGATGTTATTAAAAAGTAAAGTGAGGTAAAATTTTCATTTATTTCTTCTAATTGCTTTTGTATTTATGTATTTTAGTATTAAGCAGTGTTTAAATTATTTTATACAACCCCATCAATGTATAATATGCCAATAGCAATAGGATTTTTTTTCATGGGAATGGATTAATCATTTTCCCATTATTTCTTATGGGAAAAATTTGTTTGGTATAAGTCAAAGGGTCTGGAACAAATTAAGGACGTATACCAAGGTTCCACTGTGTGTGTGTGTGTGTGTATATATATATATATATATATATATGTATATATATATATATATGTGTATATATATATATATATATATATATATATATATATATATATATATATATATATATATATAGCGATAAAGGTGCTTTATTGCCGCTGACCCAACACAGACTGACGCCAGATGCACGGGCAAGATAAACAAAAGGATTTTATTTTTCTTCACCTGTGGGGCAGGTATTTCCCATAATCCCCACAGGCACAACACAGTCTCAAAAACACCCAAACCACTCTTCTTTTCCTTCACTCCTCCCAAGGCCGCTTTGTCCTCCTCCTCCCGACTCTGGCGCCCTGAGTAGTGGCTGCAGGTTCTTCTTATAGCCCACCCGGAAGGGCTTCAGGTGGTTATTAGCCTAATTAGGCTGCACTTCCAGGTGTCCTTGCAGCTTCCTCTGCAGCTTCCAACAGGGATGAGCTCCGGAGTCCCATGCCTATGGCCCCGATGCAACTCAGGGGGCCTGCCAACAAGTGTTCCGGGGGATTTTTTTTCCCCTTATTAAGGAATGGCGGGGGTCATCTGTGTTTACCCTGCTCATCAGCCTGTGGTCAATTGCCTATACAAACTGGAGTATTCGTAATATTGTAATCCTGCAAAAGTGCTTGTCCTGTGTTCACAATTTTCAAAGTTAAAGCTTACCTGTATATGTCTAAATATTTTTATACTCCTATGCAGTCTATAGAAATCTACTGTGTATTTATATATTTCAGTGTTTCCTTGCACCTGGAATACAGTACTCAGAAAACTTTATTGTAATTAAAGTTTTGTTTAACCTGGTATTGTTTCGATCAAGACTGAGCTGCTGGTTGTAAACCGTTGTCCATGCTTTATAACTTGTATAGAACTTGCTTAATTTCCTGGCCAGCAGATTTCTTTACACTTTTAGTACTTTCACAATCTCTTTCTTCAACTAAATAATTTTGAAGGCTGGTTTGAAGCTTGCTTATAGTCCTATTTTTTACTATACAATGGTAATTATAGTTAATACTATTCATTAATGTATTGCAGGCATTTTGGACTTATTTTGAATCTCAGCATTTACACTGTCTTTGTAAAGTTTATACTTTCTTGCTATGTATTTTCAGGTTGTCTCTTTTTCTCAAGTATTTTTCCCACATCATATAGATGTGCAGATTAGGTTGTCTGACAGTTCCAAATTGCACTTTTTGGAATGCATGACTGAGTGCATGTAATTGTCAGTGTGTCCTGCAGTGGACTGACTTCTCAGCTAAGACTGGATTCTTCCCCAACTGCAATTCTGCCAAGAGGAACTTATAATTTGAACAATGGAGTTCAGAAAATGGGCAAATAGATGGGAGATTACAATCTTACTACTTTCATTATTAAAACTGGTATACTGTATACTTTCTGTCCATTGTGTATGTTTTTATTTTTGTGGAGACTCAAACATTTGAACAGAGAGAATGGGTAGCACCAATAAAGATATTCTGTTGACCTTAATGTTTGATTAGCCTCCTGGATGTGAAGAAATTGCTATTTGTCTTATTTGCCTTATAGTAAACAAATCATTAGACACTCTCCTCCCTGTTACCACAGTATTGTCAGCAGGATTTGTATTTCATCCATGGGCTGAATTGTTTGTAGTCATTGAAGACCCTTAGAGAATTAAAGGCCATTGTAATATGGTCCTTGTTCTGACTTCTTTGATTGCAGGTCCTCTCATTCACCACATTGACATTTAAAAATCACATATACAAGATTTGAAAGATTTTACTGATTTTGCTGCTAAAGAGCAGGGAAAGCCAAAGCATCAGTACTTGAATGCTTAATAAGAAATTTATTGGCAGTGGCATCGAATTAAATGATTTTTTTTTCTTTTGTTGTAGCGTTGCTCCACAAAAGAAATTCTATTTCACATTAGTTTAGTGCATATCTATTCAGAAAATTAAGTTTAGGCTTGTTATTTTCTGAAACAGGCAAAAACTAATGTTATACTTGCACATTTATTTGTATTTGTTTCTACTGTACAGCGAATTAACTGTTAATTCTGCACAGTACCCAACTTAAAGTGCAGCATATACAGCAAAGAACTGAGATACACAGTAGATAACAGGACTCTACTGCTACAGTGTATTTTTCAATCTGCAACTTCTGAAGTATTATATTAATAGCTGGTCCAGCTTTCTCTTTGTTTTTTTGCTATTTACCGTATTTCTTTCAAAACGTTGCTATAAATGTACTGTACCTCCTTTTCCCCTTCATTTGAAGTTGAAGTTGTGATAAGAAAGGGCATCAGTGTTCAGCCCTTTTGTTAAATATTTCAGTATATATGATATGGCAAAAGATTATGCTTTAAATTTGCAAAATGTTTAAACTCCTACACACCTTAACGAGTTACAGATAACTTTAGGACAAGTAAATTCAAACAGGAGAATGCTTATTTAGCATTAATCGAACATTTTAGTGTGCATAGTTGATCTGACATTCACAGGCTTTGCTTCAGTACACTCCTCAGCTGTACATCTAAAACTTTTGCGCGCTGCCCAATGCACATTTTAAACTTGGAATATGTAGTAGGCTAAGTATTTATGAAATGCAAACTAAATCAATGCATCTCAAATCTAATAAATTATTTAAAAAATGGTTTATTGTAGTTTATTACAGTTAAAAGCTTTACTTGAAGTTGCCTAAATGGCCTTGTCCTTTGATATAAAGTAGATAATTATTTCAGTTAATGTTGTTCTGTCTGCATTCATTCTTTTGCATATGAAGTGGCATTAGCAAATGCTTTTGTTAAGTGTTTGGGAAATCACTTTGACTCTTGTGTGCTTGTCTGTGTCTCACCTTGTTTTTGTTGGGTGTATGTTAGTTGATATTATACCTGTGACTGACAGCTGTAGTCTTTTAATGGTTCAGCTCATTAGACTGCACAGTAAGAGAGGGCTTTTTTCCTATATTACTGACATGAGCAAAATTGGTTTGGTGAGAACTTCTTATTGTCACTATCAGTTAATTTCTAGTATATTGACCAGCACAAGTAGGTAATGTAGTGAGGTGGCCAAGGTTATAAATTCAGTTTTTCCTCTGACCCATACTGCAAAAATTCATTGTACACCTGTTCACTCATATCTGTACTTGTAAAATACCTTGAAATGGTGTTCACTGCAAAGTAAGTGTTGTTTTTCTATTTTTGTGTGATGCCTCATCGTGATGCTGCTCCTCAGCCAATTAGCATTTATTTGGCTTGTTAAAATAATCACATTACCAATACTTGTTTAGATAGTATGGGAGGAAAAAATGTAATTACACTTTAAGAAATAAAGTGAGTGGTGATATTGTGACTGGGTTTATACTCATTTGACAGTATGTTTATATATAAAACTAGCCGAAGCCCGCCGTAGCATATGGCGGTGTAAGAATAGGAACGGAAATTGGTGAGAAAGGAATTCAGTATAACAAAGGCTTAGGAAACCACCGTCGCAGTATAACGAAAATAGCAAGGAGCGAAACCAATGCCCGTGGTCGAGAGAGTACCGTCCTGTAGCAGGCTACGGAAAACATAGACATATATAGATAGACGCCGCATTCACTGTGTTGCCCAGTCGACACGATAAGTCAGCGCGTCCACCCTATTGCGAGTGGTAAAAGTGCCATTTAAACTAATACAGGTAGACGTGGAAACCGGGTTTTCTGATGAAAACACAATAACGTTTTAAACAGTATCGTTTACATACAACAGATTTTGGCGAATCGTTTACATGCAATTATTTATATCCATTTATACACTAAATGCGTGCATATCCCATGGTCTTAGAGTTGGTGGGCGGAGCTCTGTAAGTTGGTGTGCGTGGCTGTCTGTCTCATGTGCTCTCTCTGTCTTGCTTGTAAGAGTTTGCGTACGGTGCTCTGTGAGTTGGCGATCGTGGCTCTCTGTCTTCCGTGCGGTGTAAAGTCAACGTGGCTCAGAGGTGCATGTGGACTTTTGCACAGACGAAAGCGACTGAGGCTGTGTTTGGTGAGCTGCGTGCCTCGAGAGCGACTCTGGACTCGGGAGGACGGTTACAGTTGGCGTGCGTGGTTCTGTCTTGTGTATCCCATGACGCGGCAGGAGGGTTAGAGTTGGTAGGTGGGGCTCTGTTGAGCGTATGCCATGGTCTTAGAGTTGATGGGCGTGACTCAGTCTTGCTTGTGCTCACTGTGTTTTGTGCCCTTAGTGAATTATATATATAGATAGTGCTAGCAATATGTTGTCCCTAAAATGTAATAACTGCTAAGTTGACATTCTCTAACATTGCAAACAATGGCCTGCCTATACTGTATACATACCAACAAGTCCACTTTCACTCAGAACTGGAATATGATACCTTACCACTTGGTGGCCAACGTTTTAACTTAAAGTCCAAAGCCTTAACTAGAAGGCCACACTACTAGTCAATAAAGGCACTGTCTCAAAACAGATATTTACTTGCATACCTTTATTAAGAAGACCAGAGGCCTCATGTATAAATGGTGTGTATGCACAAAAATGTGGCGTATGCACGTTTCCATGCTCACATCACGATGTGTAAAAACTAAAGTTGCCATAAAGCCACACACATACGGTAAATCAGTCCATTGCATACCAAGTTTTGGGCTCAGTTTTGCAAACTGGTGGCACCCAGAATCAAAGCAGTGCTACTGTTCCTGTGTGGTTTCCCGTTCTTTTTTAGATGCACATCCCTAACGTAGCTTTATCAAATAACACTGAAATTAACTGCATATCGTTTATTAGTTTAAGGCATCTGATTGTAATCAACCTGTAGCACACTAATGGTCCACGGTATGGCCAAACTATTCCCAATACCATCGCTACTTTAGTGTTGTTACTCTCAGTGCACCACACAAGAGTACTTTAACCTACTGCATCTGATTGTGGAATTGCAACTGTACTGCAGCTGATTGGAAAGTGGATTATCGGGATACAGTACCTAGCACATGCTGCCTCAGCTATGCACACAGTTAATTTGAACTGCTTCCATATGGCAAACGCTTCAGAACCTTTCCTGCAGGGACCTTGTGGTTCAGAGACAGTTTCATCTTAAGAGTTGTAAACGTATTCAATAACTCCATCATGTGCTCCTGGTAGAAGTGTTTGTACTTGTAAGTACAATTATCTCACTGTAAACTTGCACTACAGTTGTGATATTGCACAACCTGAGCCAATTTTTGAACCATTTGCACTATCTGGACTATATGGACATGTGTATTGTACTTATGCTTTCATATTGTATATTTTTCATTTTTTTTATTATTATTATTGTTATTTGATTATTTTATAGGAAATAAGTTTATGGAAGATTTGAATATTGAATCTCATTGTACCATACAATAACAAGAATTCAGTTCAATTCAATAGAAGAAAGCTCATATTTACATATGATGACAACTGGCTTCTAAGTTGATTTAGATTTCGAAGCGCTATCTTCTTGGAGCTCTTGATATCATTTTTAACATGAAATGTATATTACATTATACAGATACATTTTTCACTTCATTTAAATAATGTATACTGTTAATAATTAAACGTGTGGGCATTGTGGCACAGCAGTTGTGGTGAGCTTGACATCCCATTCAGGGATTGTTCCTGTATGCTTGCTGGGGTTGGTGTGAACCTGGATAGATAGATAGATAGATTAATTGAATAATTAAAGTTGTACTATGAAGATGTTTCAATGTTCCTTAAAAGTTTTGAAGAATCAGTGTTCTAAGCTTGCAGATAGCTTGACATTTATTACACAGCTTGTGTGGTGATTGGTTACTTGGAGAAAGAAAAGAAGGACTGGAACTGGGGGTTAGTACGTTTGAAAGAGACAGTACTGCTGCAATAAATTATTTCATTGAGGGTTGTGCACAGCGCAGCAAGTATGTTGGGGGAGGCAGAAACAATCTCTGGATGGGGTGCCAGGTCATTGCTTCCTGTGCCACCGTGGCCCCATGTTTAACACATGATTTAATTCCTGTTATCATGAAAATTATATCGAGTATACATCTTAGTATTTAAATTGTTCAGAGAGCTGTAATATCATGAATGTAATGTATTCTCTGTCCTGTCAGCATAAGAGAAAGCCCGTTTAAGAAGCCTGGTAGGGATTCACACACACAGAGTACATAGAAGAACACATATAATACAAAGCATTTAACGTGCAACTTTAGTTATGATCGGGTTTGAAAAACTAGTAAATGAAACGATTTTAAGATGAAGTTTATGATGTTCTATTTTAATGACAAAAAAAAACTACGTGGTTAAAGTGAAAATTTCGAGATTAAAGTTGACATTTTGACATTTGTTTTACAATGTGTCCCTATTCTTTTTTTCTGTACCCTAATACGCTTCCATATGAAATTTGGATTGTGGGCTGTGACTCATCTTTTCATGGCGACTTAGATATCTGACCAGTTCTTATTTATTTTGGGCACTGTGCGACTTCCTGAACTTGAACTTTTTAGTTTCTCCACCAGGCTATGCCACTCGATCAACTCCCTTTTGTTGTTTATACCACTGCTTAAACCAACAAATAGTACATTTTTCCTTGCCTCCACTTGGTATTTGCTGAAGTTCTTCTTTTTTCCCCAGTGCTTTTGCCATTGTCTTTTCACAGAATACTGAACTTAAGGGGCTATTTATATTGATTTGCATATTCAAAGAGGTGTAATTCTACATTTCATGTTGACTGGGATTTATGTAGCGGAAGAATGTGGAAGTTGACATAGGCACAGATTTATGCATCTGGATTATTTTGTGCAAACACACATTTCTGTTTTTGTCCATACACCATGTTTTAGTATGAATTTTACGCACAGTGTTATACAGGATGCTCCAGGTCATCAGAGATTAAAAAAAAAAAATAGCTTTGTCACTGTGACTTGAAGCATTGGCAACAAAGTCATGATTTTGTTACTTAAAACTAACTTTAAAGAGTTTAGTATAAAGAGCAGAGCAGATGCTGTTGTGAGTGGGGATATTTGCTGTCTTTCAGTGAAGAAGAAACACAGTGTAGGTTTCCTGTGGAATAATTATTACAAGAAATGTTTAAATGTCTTATTATTTTAAATTACCAACAGACAGATTGATTTGCATTGGAGGAAAGTAAATACACTGTATTTGTCATATTAGAGCAATAAGATCTGTAGGCATTTTGGCTGCTGTCCGCACTAACAATTAACACTAGAATTACCAGAGCCTATGAAAAAACTCATAGATCCGTCCCACCTTAAATCGCTTCTTAAAACCGTTCTCACCTCTCCGCCAGTGTCTTTTGTTAATCTAAATGTGCTGATAAAGAAAAGTTGCAAGTAGCTGGATATTCCATACCCCAGCGACTAACAACGTGCACAAACTTCTCCCAGCTCATGCCTTGATTGATTATCTGGGAGTGAAGTGGAGTTTTAGAGTGGAAATAATAGATCATTATTTGGATTACACACATTTCACGTGTGTTCCGTTTCTACAGTAATCCGTGTAAACTCATTTTTAAAACGGAAACGTTTTTCATATTGTAGTAGTAAATGACAAAATGTAGGCATAAACTATATAATGTATGAAGCCTGAAGTCCAAATATCAAAGAAACAGTTTCACAAAAGGTACAAATATAACAGAGCAAGCATGCTTTTATTCAAAAATATAACCGCAGAAAAAAAGCCACCTTAGCTTGCCACATTGACACATACTCATTACAACTGCCACGGTAGCGTAATGGTATCAGCTGCTGACTAGTAATCAAAAGGGCACAAGTTCGATCCAGCACGATTCAGTTTTGAGAAGTAAACTGCTCTTATTCTTACTATTTTAAAATAAAAACATACATTTGATTTCAGTGTGTAACAGCCAGTGTAATTTATGATACTTGTAAAGGTTAGTTTTTTTTATTTTTTTATTCACTTTTCATGCTCTCAGTCGTGTTCAAGATCCTTCCCTACCTCCCCCTAATATGACACTGCTGTTTTCACATAAAGATGCGCTGTAGCTCTGCAGCGTACTTGTGACTGCATTCTCGTAACAGCTTGCGAGCTGCAGTGCCTGCGTGCACTTTTCGTGGCATTACACGTCTATTTTTTGAGCATGCCCGTGTCACTCAAAACACAGGAACATATGTTGGTGTACAAGGATAACAAAACAAGTGCACTTTTATTCTAAACTATAAGTGAAGAAAAAATAAAGCAAGTTACAGTAGGCGGTTGATATGACAGCTTGCGTGGTGCAATGCTAAGAACTGCTGATTTCCGATCCGTGCTATATAAAATCATCACATTCAAGTATTAACAATTCCCACACACCCTTCCTACATTCACGACATGTGTACTTGTTGCAGTGTACACATCTCTCTGTGCTATGGTTCCTATTACACTGAATGAGCACCTGACACTGTACTTTTTCCCTATATAAGTAACATTCGCAATCAGACATAGCTGTTTTTTATATATCTATTATACAGTGCCTTCCCTGTTTATTTATATATCTTGTGCCTTCTCTGCCTGTCTGTCTGTCTGATTGCATATAGCGCTAAACTTACTGCTCTGTACTATTCTGTCCTCTGCGTGTCCTAGAGTATAAAAGAAACACCACCATACAGCAACATCTGCGAACTGGCAAGATCGGTGAAAAAACATGCCGTCACTGATTACAAACCGCAAGATGAATGAAAGAGACAATATATATAAAAACATCATCGCACTAATGCAATATTATTTGAAAACGAACAGCGTCAGATCGGGTTTGAATATGCGCCCGATCTGACGCTGTTCGTTTTCAGATAATATTGCATGTACTGTACTATTTTAGAATAAAAACATACATTTGATTTCAGTCAGTCTGTAAGAGCCACTGTAAATGCATGATAATTGTAAAGGTTAGCTTTTTTTTTTTTTTAATTCAGTGCCATTCTCTCAGTCGCGTTCACGATCCCCCCTCCTTCCAAATGACGCGCTATAGCTCAAATGTGATTTATTTGCAGACGCGCTATAGCTCGAATGTTATTTATATAGGGAAGAAAGTACAGTGTCAGGTGCTCATTCAGTGTAATAGGAACCGTAGCACAGAGAGATGTGTACACTGCAACCAGTACACATGTCGTGAATGTAGGAAGGGTGTGTGGGAATTGTTAATATTTGAATGTGATAATTTTATATAGCACGGATCGGAAATCAGCAGTTCTTAGCATTGCTCTACGCAAGCTGTTGTATCAACCGCCTACTGTAGCTTGCTTTATTTTTTCTTCACTTATAGTCTAGAATAAAAGTGCACTTGTTTTGTTATACTTGTACACCAACATATGTTCCTGTGTTTGAGCGACACGGGCATGCTCAAAAAATAGACGTGTAATGCCACGAAAAGTGCACGCAGGCACTGAAGTTCGCAAGCATTGTTACGAGAATGCAGTCACAAGTATGCTGCAGAGCTACAGCGCATCTTTATGTGAAAACAGCAGTGTCAGATTGGGGGGAGGTAGGGAAGGATCTTGAACACGACTGAGAGAATGAAAAGTGAATAAAAAAACCCCCAAAAACTAACCTTTACAAGTATCATAAATTACACTGGCTGTTACACACTGAAATCAAATGTATGTTTTTATTTTAAAATAGTAAGAATAAGAGCAGTTTACTTCTCAAAACTGAATCGTGCAGGATCAAACTCATGCCCTTTTGATTACTAGTCAGCAGCTGATGCCATTACGCTACTGTGGCAGTTGTAATGAGTATGTGTCAATGTGGCTTGCTAAGGCAGCTTTTTTTCTACAGTTATATTTTTGAATAAAAGCATGCTTGTTCTGTTATATTTGTACCTTTTGTGAAACTGTTTCTTTGAGATTTGGACTTCAGGCTTCATACATTATATAGTTTGTGCCTACATTTTGTCATTTACTACTACAATATTAAAAACGTTTCTGTTTTAAAAATGAGTTTACACGGATTACTGTAGAAACGGAACACACGTGAAATGCGTGTAATCCAAGTAATCCAAGGCATGAGCTGAGAGAAGTTTGTGCACGTTCTTAGTCGCTGGGGTATGGAATAGCCGGCTACTTGCAGCTTTTCTTTATCATCACATTTAGATTAACAAAATACACTGGCGGAGAGGTGAGAACGGTTTTAAGAAGCGATTTAATGTGGGACGGATCTACGAGTTTTTTCGTAGGCTCTGGTAATTCTAGTGTTAAATATTAAAAAAAAGAGTAACCTTTAAATGATTATAAAAATGGAGCTGCATTTTTTAAATGCTGATTCAGCTTTAATGACACTAACATTTCCTTCAGTAGAATGAAATTCAGTTTGGTCTATTTTTTGTGTCATGCTCTTCACTTAGTGCAGGCTAGCAAATCACTGTATTATTGAACAACTCAAGTTTAAGAAACTAATCAGATTTAAAAAAATATTAAATTAATTATGTGCTTGTAAATTATAAATATGTAGATTATGTTGCTTTAATATCATAGCTGTATCTTCTTACTGTTCTGTCCTATAAGATGGTATGAATATTACTGCAAGCACATGGCTGACCTAGTGAAGCAGGGCACAAAAGCACCACCAGAATTTAATCCAGTTCCCATGTTACGCTTTTTCTTTATGAACTACTCACTGGCAATAGTTTACAAAGGTTGTGAAATTCTTGCGGTTAAATTTGAACAATTTAGCAATTTTCCATTTTTCCTGTTATCATGCTTTCTTTAATTTATTTTCTTGACCAAAATCAACACTCACATTTGACTAACTTTTCTGTACAATTGATGTTGCAGTCTTGTGTTTTGTCACCTGTTTTAATTTTCTGGCGTCTTGTATTTCTTTAGCAGTGTATAGGTAGCACTGGCTAGAAAGAGGTCAAATAAAGAGTGAAGAAATCAACCCTGAGTTAAAGCAACTAAAATCATGTTTGCACATACACTCACCTAAAGGATTATTAGGACCACCTGTTCAATTTCTCATTAATGCAATTATCTAATCAACCAATCACATGGCAGTTGCTTCAGTGCATTTAGGGGTGTGGTCCTGGTCAAGACAATCTCCTGAACTCCAAACTGAATGTCAGAATGGGAAAGAAAAGCGATTTAGGCAATTTTGAGCGTGGCATGGTTGTTGGTGCCAGACGGGCCGGTCTGAGTATTTCACAATCTGCTCAGTTACTGGGATTTTCACGCACAACCATTTCTAGGGTTTACAGAGAATGGTGTGAAAAGGGAAAAACATCCAGTATGTGGCAGTCCTGTGGGCAAAAATGCCCTGTTGATGCTAGAGGTCAGAGGAGAATGGGCCGACTGATTCAAGCTGATAGAAGAGCAACTTTGACTGAAATAACCACTCGTTACAACCGAGGTATGCAGCTAAGCATTTGTGAAGCCACAACACGCACAACCTTGAGGCGGATGGGCTACAACAGCAGAAGACCCCACCGGGTACCACTCATCTCCAGTACAAATAGGAAAAAGAGGCTACAATTTGCACGAGCTCACCAAAATTGGACAGTTGAAGACTGGTTAAATGTTGCCTGGTCTGATGAGTCTCGATTTCTGTTGAGACATTCAAATGGTAGAGTCAGAATTTGGCCTAAACAGAATAAGAACATGGATCCATCATGCCTTGTTACCACTGTGCAGGCTGGTGGTGGTGGTGTAATGGTGTGGGGGATGTTTTCTTGCAACACTTTAGGCCCCTTAGTGCCAATTGGGCATCGTTTAAATGCCACGGGCTACCTGAGAATTGTTTCTGACCATGTCCATCCCTTCATGACCACCATGTACCCATCCTCTGATGGCTACTTCCAGCAGGATAATGCACCATGTCACAAAGCTCGAATCATTTCAAATTGGTTTCTTGAACATGACAATGAGTTCACTGTACTAAAATGGCCGCCACAGTCACCAGATCTCAACCCAATAGAGCATCTTTGGGATGTGGTGGAACGGGAGCTTCGTGCCCTGGATGTGCATCCCACAAATCTCCATCAACTGCAAGATGCTATCCTATCAATATGGGCCAACATTTCTAAAGAATGCTTTCAGCACCTTGTTGAATCAATGCCACGTAGAATTAAGGCAGTTCTGAAGGCGAAAGGGGGTCAAACACCGTATTAGTATCGTGTTCCTAATAATCCTTTAGGTGAGTGTATCTCCTCTTTGGAAACTTTGTAGGATATGTGTTAATTACAAAAATAATATATAATGACATATAAAATGTATGATTTTATGAATGCAAAATTTAGGTATTGTCTCGGTTTCAAGATTATTGCCATATGTTCAAAGTACAATAATATTTTTTCTGCATATCTCCTAAAGATAACTTGCAGTAATATGATCAGACAATATGTAAATTGAGCACTGATTAGTGAATACAACACCAAACAATAAATAGGATACATGATGTTATTAAAAAAAAACCATTAAGTCAAATGCAGCTTTTAATATAGTTATGGTGCTGTTGAGCAACTCTTAAGTATAGCTTGTGACAGATAGGGGGCTCTGTTATCCCTTTGAACCCTCAGACCAGACGCTAGACACCAGATAAAAGTCCAAATTATGCATTTATTTAGACAATACAGTGCATAAAGCACCCTCCACCCCACAATACTTATAAACTAATACAATAATCAACAAATCAATAATCCTCCACAACTCCCAGCAGCTTAGTCACCCTTCCTCCTAACTCGGCTCAATCTGCTGGGGTTTCCCATCGTCTTTTTAAAGTCCTTGACCCAGAAGTGCTTCTGATCCCTCAGTCCAGGTGATTCTTAACAACAACATTTATTTATTTATTTATTTATTTAGCATATTTTCATACAAATAATGTAGCTCAAAGTGCTGATGAAGAAAAGAGAAATAAAAGACAAAGTAAGAATTAGAATAAGATAACACTGATTAACATAGAATAAGAGTAAGGTCCGATGGCCAGGGAGGACAGAAAAAACAAAAAAAAAAATTCCAGATGGCTTGAGAGAAAAAATAAAATCTGCAGGGGTTCCAGGCCACGGGACCACCCAGTCCCCTCTGGGCATTCTACCTAACATAAATGAAACAGTACTCTTTGTATTTAGGGTTCTCATTGAAAGGACTTGATGATGGTGGTCATGTAGACTTCTGGCTTTTAATCCATCAATGTAGGACATTACGGTGCTTTGATTAGGTGGTGATGGTGCAGATCGCCACCACAAAAAACCAGGGAAAGAAACAGAAAAGAGAGTAGGGATTAGTACGGATTTTAAAGCCACCATGAATAGTTATGATAATGAATTGAATATACAGAGCATCAGGATTTAAAGAAAGTGAAGTTATCAGAAGCCATGTTAAAGTAATGTGTTTTTAGCAGTTTTTTAAAGCGCTCCACTGTAGCAGCCTGGCGAATTCCTATTGGCAGGCTATTCCAGATTTTAGGTGCATAACAGCAGAAGGCTGCCCGCCTCACCACTTCTTTTAAGTTTTGCTCTTGAAATTCTAAGCAGATACTCATTTGAGGATCTAAGGTTATGATTTGGTATATAAAGTGTCAAGACACTCCGATATATAAAATGGAGCAGATTATTTAAGGCTTTGTAAACCATAAACAGTATTTTAAAGTCAATTCTGAATGACACAGGTAAACAGTGTAGTGACATCAAAACTGGAGAAATGTGCTCGGATTTTCTTTTCCTAGTTAGGAGTCTAGCAGCTGCATTCTGTACTCGTTGCAAGTGATTTATGTCTTTTTTGGGTAGTCCTGAGAGGAGTGTGTTACAGTAATCTAGTCGACTGAAAACAAACGCATGAACTAATTTCACAGCATCTTTCAATGTTATAAGAGGTCTAACTTTTGCTATGTTTCTTAAGTGAAAAAATGCCGTCCTAGTGGTCTGATTAATGTGCGATTTAAAATTTAGGTTACAGTCAACAGTTACCCCTAAATTCTTTACCTGCGTCTTGACTTTTAATCCTAATACATCAAGTTTATTTCTAATAATCTCATTGTCTCCATTATTGTCAATCACTAAGATTTCTGTTTTTAAGATTTAAGATGAAGATGAAACATTTTAAAATTCTGTCTTTAAGATTTCACTTCCGGGTCAGGTGAAAACTCATTTTATTCATTCCAGAAGTCCCTCATTACCCCTGCCCCTGTGACCAGGACATACTTCGGGATTATAAGGCAAATAAAAGTCTCTGAGCCTCCCTGCAGCGGCCCCCATGGTATCCAGCAGGGCTGTGAAGGAAAACTCCAGTGTCCATGATGCCCTGCTGGAATTCGGGGCACCTCCATGCTGCCGGAAGGGCTCCATATAGCGGCGTGTGGGTATTGGCCGGGATGAACGTCCAGCCATATCCCACAAGCTGTAAAAGAAAAATAGAATAAACTTTCAGCTGCCATATTGTTAGGCAGTATTTCAACCTTAGACATTGTTTTACTCTGTCAGATTGTAAAGAGACCCCTAATTAAACATATAGGCATAAAATATCAGTTACACAGATGTAGCATAAATATGTTTAAAGTAAATTTATCAGGAGACATCCATCCATCCATCCATCCATCTATTATCCAACCCGCTATATCCTAACTACAGGGTCACTGGGGGTCTGCTGGAGCCAATCCCAGCCAACACTAGGGACAATTTAGAATCGCCAATGTACCTAACCTACATGTCTTTGGACTGTGGAAGGAAACCCACGCAGGCACGGGGAGAACATGCAAACTCCACGCAGGGAGGACCCGGGAAGCGAACCCGGGTCTCCTCCCAATGCGCCACCGTGCCTTCCCTTCAAGAGACATGTTTATGCTTATTACAGAAATTTGTAATGTTCAGATCAATCAGCTGCCAATCAAAAACAACCTTTTTTCACTACAAAAGACTAGATTAGATTGATGATCTGTAAATTGGCTGATCACAAAAAAGCAATCTTTCTGGACCCAGCTATTCTTTGTTTTATGGTAATTTATTTATGGTGCACCTTTACACGTTTACAAGTATTATGACACGTTTTTTTTAATTTTTCAGCAAATTTCCTGTAGTGCAAACAAAGAGCAGCAAGTAATGGCATGTTTTACTTGAGAGCCAGCAAAGATTAGAATATTAGCCTTTACAATAAAGAAATTGGAATAATAAAATGAGAAAAAGGAATTGGAGAAGTCACCCTGTACAGTTAGACAAACGGCAAAAAAAAAAACCTTCTTTAATGAATTCAGACCTGAGTATTTTGTCCTTTAATTAAAACGGACACCATTTGTCTAGGTTGTGAGAGCAAGCTTGTGTTAAATACATCAGCTTACTTTTACAATTGAATAAAGAAAAGATGATGAAGAATTTGAAATTACTGCTTAGTAAAAATAGATTTGGTAGCTTAACAGCAAATTGTGTCTATTCTACTTGTAGACTTGTTAAGCATTCTAGCCTTGCGTCAGCTTGATGAATATCTTATGAATATTTGATACATTTTCAGCTTATTTAAAGATTTGTACTGTGTTTATTATTTGTTTGTGTGTGTGTCATACAGTATAAATTTTGTTCAGAAACAAGTACTGCATAATTAAAACAGTAATCCATATTTATAATTACACCTCAAGAATTATGAATGTCTAGCAAGTACATTGAACAGACAATGTAAATGTATTTTTTAACAGCAAAAAAGCTGTAGTGCAGTTAAAGATTAAATATGATTCAAACCTATAAGTTCATATATATTTACATTTAAGCAGTGTTTATTTGCAAATTATTCAATTGTATAATATATATATATATATATATATATATATATATATATATATATATATATAAACTGCTCAAAAAAATTAAAGGAACACTTTGAAAACACATCAGATCTCAATGGGAAAAAGAAATCCTCCTGGATATCTATACTGATATAGACTGGGTAATGTGTTAGGAACGAAAGGATGTCACATCGGTTGATGGAAATGAAAATGATCAACCTACAGAGCCCTGAATTCAAAGACGCCCCAAAAATCAGAGTGAAAAATGATGTGGCAGGCTAGTCCATTTTGCCAAAATTTAATTGCAGCAACTCAAAGTTGTCCGCAGCACTTTGTATGGCCCCTGTGTTCTTGTATACATGCCTGACAACATCGGTGCATGCTTCTAATGAGATGACAGATGGTGTTGTGGGGGATCTCCTCCCAGATCTGGACCAGGGCATCACTGAGCTCCTGGACAGTCTGAGGTGCAACCTGGTGGCATTGGATGGACCAAAACATAATGTCCCAGAGGTGTTCTATTGGATTTAGGTCAGGAAAGTGTGGTGGCCAGTCAATGGTATCAATTCCTTCATCCTCCAGGAACTGCCTGCATACTCTCACCACATGAGGCCAGGAATTGTCGTGCACCAGGAGCCACTGTACCAGCATAGGGTATGACAATGGGTCCAAGGATTTCATCCTGATACCTAATGGCAGCCAAGGTGCCTTTGTCAAGCCTGTAGCAGTCTGTGTGACCCTCCATGGATATTAACCCACCACCAAACTGCTCGTGCTGAATGATGTTACAGGCAGCATAATGTTCTCCATGGCTTCTCCAGACCCTTTCACTTCTGTCACATGCTCAGGGTGAACCTGCTGTCATCTGTAAAAAGCACAGGACACCAGTGGTGCATCTGCCAATTCTGGTATTCTATGGCAAATGCCAATCGAGCTGCATGCTGCTGGGCAGTGAGCTCAGGGCCCATTAGAGGACATGGGGCCCTTGGGTCACCCTCATGAAGTCTTTCTGGTTGTTTGGTCAGAGACATTCACACCAGTGGCCTGCTGGAGGTCATTTTGTAGGGCTCTGGCAGTGCTCATCCTGTTCCTCCTTGCCCAAAGGAGCAGATACTGGTCCTGCTGATGGGTTATGGACCTTCTATGGCCCTCTCCATCTCTCCTAGAGTAACTGCTTGTCTCCTAGAATCTCCTCCATGCCCTTGAGACTGTGCAGGGGAGACACAGCAAACCATCTGGCAATGACACGTATTGATGTGCCATCCTGGAGAAGTTGGACTACCTGTGCAACCTCTGTAGGGTCCAGGTATCGCCTCATGCTACCAGTAGTGACACTGACTGTAGCCAAATGCAAAACTAGTGAAGAGACAGTCAGAAAAGATGAGGAGGGAAAAATGTCAGTGGCCTCCACCTGTTAAACCATTCCTGTTTTGGGGGTCATCTCATTGTTGCCCCTCTAGTGCATCTGTTGTTAATTTCATTAACACCACAGCAGCTGAAACTGATTAACAACCCCCTCTGCTACTTAACTGACCAGATTAATATCCCATAAGTTTCATTGACTTTATGCTATACTCTGATTAAAAAGTGTCCCTTTAAATCTTTTGAGACGTATATATATGTATATGTATGTATATATATATATGTATGTATGTGTATGTATATGTATATGTATGTATATATATAGATGTATGTATGTGTATGTATATGTATATGTATGTATATATATAGATGTGGCTCTGCCATCTGATAGATGCTTCTGGTATAGGTATTTGCTCTTCATGGTACTGTAATGAACAAAACAACATCAGAAAATGAATTGGGGAATAATTAATTTGATTTTACTGATTCACAAAACTATTCTTACTTGGCCTTTACTTTGTGTAGCTGCTCTGCCATTAATTGAATAATCAGAATTACTGACTATATTAAGAAGTCATATTAAAACTGCTCCTTATCCAACTGATTACCAGCTATCAGATGCCATCAATCTCTGTCATCTAATAATAATAGTAAAAATACTTTGTTGATTTATATAGTGCTTAAAGTGTTTTGAAACAATGGAAGCATGGAAAAGCACAATAAATTACACTGGGTAGAAGTTTGTATAAAAACATAACAAACAAGGAAAAGGTCAATTCTTTCAACACAAAATTCTCATAAGAAAAATAAGTAAATAGGAATAAAATAGAAATCGATCAAATGCTATAGATAAGCTAGATGTGCTGATCACATGTAAAATATGACTAAGAGAGTGGGTAAGAAAATTATGCTAAACAGTCAAGCAGTCATGAATTTACGTTTACATGAAATCAGTCATGAATTTACATTTAAGAATGAGAATGCACATATTAAAATCACCATAAATTTTGATAGGCCTATTGGTAGTGATGTGTCTGATTTTTGAACTGTCAGGTGGATTATTTATAGAATAATCATCCATGGATAATTTTCAAGTGGAGCTACTGGCTAGGATCTCATGTTGGATCATTTACTTAACCTGCTTGTCTTCCATGCATATATTAAAAATGCATGTTTTTCTTATTATCTTGTTCTAATTAATACTATGCTTTCATAGAATATATTGCTAGAGCACCTTAAACTTCAATTATACTTACAGACTTATATCAGCACAGTAGGTCGTTTTTATGCCATTACTTCTGAAAGCTGTTTACTTACGTACTCTAATGTAACATTTCGCTGTAACATTTCGCTGTTTTTTTCAGGAACCCTTGGGGTAGTTACAGAGGTGACAATAAAGATCCGACCTGTCCCTGAATATCAGAAATATGGTTCAGTTGTCTTTCCAAATTTTGAACAGGGGGTGGCCTGTTTAAGAGAAGTTGCCAAGCAGGTATGATTCATTTGCCATTTCTTTCCTGTTAATTGCAGTGTAACATGAAACTTTAAAAATCTAAGTGTGATTATAATTTCATAAAGATCTCCATGTGTTTTTTCGCAGTTGAACTACCTTGGTAAACAACTTGTCTGCTCTGCTTATAATAATTTAATATAAATATCAATAAAGGAGCTATTTAAAGTAATCAGCTATACGATGATATTTCTAGCACATTTGTTTAATTTTCAATGAATCCAGCATTGACTTTATTTGTAATTTTCAAAAAGTAATTTTAAATGCAAAGTGTCCTGTTTTGTATGTATTATTAATTTTAAATTTTTAATGAGTTAATGACTATACTTTATAATCATTACTGACAAGTATTTTATGTATGAATTAATTATAAATTATATTTTAAACAAATGTTTTTTATATTGTGTCGTTTTGTAATCATTAATGTATAGGTTCATCAGTAGTATGTAGTAGTTATTTCTGCAGTTTGACCACACTCAGGTCTGGTGCAGACTAAACCAGTAACTTTAGGAGTTATAATCTTGAGGTATTAAGCCTCACCGCTTATGGCCTTGAAACAAAATAACCAGGCTGTTCTACTGTTATGCTAACCTAGAAGTACGGTCAAGACTTTGTAGCAGCTGAAGAGGGGAGTGGAAAGGATCCTTAATTTATATTAAAACTGCAATATGTAAAATGTAAAAATGTTACGTTTTGTTGTTTGTTTTTTTTTTTTGGTAACTTAATTTTGACAAGTAAATACCACATGCCTGTCCATTACATGGCCCACTCGTGCAATAATCCACACAGGGTGAAATCATTTTATTTAATTATTATCATTACATTTAAAGCAGTTTAAGGCAGTGTCCATTGGTGTGTGTACCCAGTTTAATCAGAATCACTGCTAATAAAATACTTATTTTTTCCCTTGGCAAATTATAAAACAGTAAAAATATAGAAAGTAAAACAGGAAGCAGTAGCATTACAATATGCAAGCAAAGTTAATGTAATTCACATGCAGTTATACCCCTTACATTATATAGTGTAGGAGTATGTGTAAACTATTTTTATAGTAAAGGTCAGTAGATATTATTTGTGCAAAATTGGCACTTAAACTTAAAAAGTTTTATTTATTTGTAATATGAAACATCTGAATTGGGAAACTCTGTTTCAATCACCTATTTTGACTAGGGAAACCATTCGGGAGCCTGGGATTCCCGGACATTTTTCATTCCCGCATTCCTAGGAATAAAACTGCAGTAATTCCCGAGAAACCGGGAATGGCCAAGCTCACATATATAGCGTGTAAAAATCGATCAAGAAATGATAGAGTTATAGTTGAAAACTAAGGACTTTATTGACGTCTATCAGACAACAGCCTTGAACAGCAACTTGAAATTGCAATGCGTCAGTCTGTTGCATCCACATTAACTGTGCCAAGAAACTTGCCATCACAGAATGATGACAAGAAACTGGATGCATCAGTAAAAGCTGAAATGGCGGTGTTTCAGAGCAACGGCAAGCGCGGGTGTTGTTTAGAACAATTGTATCTGTATCTGATGACTGTGCTGCCTACTTCAGTGGAGGCAAAGCGTGCTTTCTCAGTGGCTGGCGTACTCTGCACAAAGTACGCTCTCGCCTGGACAACTGCACGCTGGACAAGTTATGCTTTCTACGCTCTTATTACCGCAGCTAACTAGATCAGGGGTGCCCACTGTTTTTCGGCTTGCGAGCTACTTTTAAAATGTCCAGATCGAAATGATCTACCTACATTAAAAAGTGTGTGTGTGTATATATATATATATATATATATATATATATACACACACTGAGTATACTTTATAAAGAAAATATATGTTGTCGGACCTTGCATAACTGAATAACCTTTATGGCACAATAACAGTTCAGTACATTTATGGTCACTACAGTATTTGGATTTAATAATCTTCATGTGGAAAAAGGCTGACTGGCATAAATAAATAGAGCCAAGGAGCTTTTGAATTCAGCCGAGTGAAAAATGACGGCTGTCCAATTAACTGCGATTTTAGTTCCCTCTCTTTTCTCTTTCTCAGATCACTTTTCGGAAGGAAGTCAGTTTCGTAGTTTTTATGAACAGTTCGAAGGTGCCTTTCCACATTTTCCTTCTTTGAAATAGCAATGATAAATTGACAGATCAGAACAACGCACATTGTGAGAGAAAAAAAAAATCCTATTCTAAGTCCACATTAAGCTCATACCCTCCCCAGAAAATTTTTTTAAAATCCCTTCTTTAGTCGATGTAAATTGGAAGGCTAACTAGATCACAGCCGGAGTTTTGCAGTAGCTTGCGCGTTTGATCGTGCGTGCGGGATGACCAGTGTCTTAGAAGGAGATCTCAGACTGGCCGCCCTGTATGTCAATTAAGTGGCAAATGCCAAAGGGAGGATATATGATAGGCTAACGTTTAAAAAAATTTTTTTTGAATGCAACGCAATCTACCTTTACTACCTTTGCGATCTACCGGTCGATCGTGATCGACGCATTGGGCACCCCTGAACTAGATACATGTACTTGTATGACAGCATGAACTGCTTGTAGATAAGGTTAGTCTTTTATTGGTGTCAATATATTGCAGTAGTTTTATTAAAAATAAGTGTTGGTCGTTCTAAAACCGTTCACATGTGAGATGCCCGTGCACTGTATCATCCCCGGGAGCCCGGGATTCCCGGGAATGGATAAACCCGTCCGGGAATGGATTCCCTAATTGTGACCAATCCCTTCTGCATCTTTTGTCACAAAGTGAGTTATTCAAAATATAGGTGAAGCAGGATGCTATATTTTTAAAGTAATTATCTCCTAGCTAGCTGTCACATTTTAGAAAAGATCTCCACTTACAGTACTAAAAATTGTTAGATGAAGTTTTTCACGTAACAACAAAGCCCCCTTTTAACATTTTTAGTGGCTGGTAAGCAGCAGGTAATAACAAATTTTAAACCAACACAAATAAATCTTATTAAAAAAGTATTGTTTCTTTTTTAAATTTGATCACATTTGACATCACAAAGTTTATAAATCCAAGAAAAATGCTATAACTGAATAGGATCTGTGGTAGTAGCAATATTTTTTTCCACTTTTCAAATAAAAAAAAATAAACAGTTTGGTCATATCGGACCTAGGCACATCTCAAAATGCATAAAATTAATAAAGTGCACAGTATTAGCAGTGGCATTTGTTTATGCTTTGAAAAAAAATAAATATTTTGGTCATGTATGACCCAGGCACATCACAAAGTGCATTTAATAGAATAAAAATGAACTATCAAAGCATTTAGTGCACAAACCAATAACAAGTGATAACAGGAACTAACACACATGAAGGCAATGTCTGCTGCACATGAGGGAACATTGGTTCATTTCAAATCACTACGTGTGGTTAGCAGTGTCTTTTTCATAAACAAAAAGGTAGTGGTGCACATACAGTATGTTCCATTTGGTTCAAGTGTGAGGTACTGTGAAGGTAAGGTGTATAGAGGTGGAGAGTCCTAGTGCTACATGTTTTGTTTATTTGGTGAAAAAATGTTTAAAATTTGGTAAATCATCAAGTATAATAATAATAATAATAATAATAATTCTTTACATTTATATAGTGCTTTGCTTACTGCTCGGGAGTGTGACAAATTATCAAGTATAATAATAATAATAATAATCATAATTCTTTACATTTATATAGCGCTTTACTCACTACTCTGAGTTCTTTTCAAACTCCATGCAGGGAAGACCCTGGATGTAAACCCATGATCTCCTAATTGTGAGGCACCAGAGCTACTATTATGTCACCTGCATAAGTACAATACAATACAATACAGTTTATTTGTTGTATAGCCCAAAATCACACAGGAAGTGCCGCAATGTTTTAGTGCTAATGACTAACAACAGAGATGCACTCTGTACAGTTAATCAGCAGCTCTAGTCAGAATATGCTAAGCTGAAGTAGTGAGTCTTCAGCTGAGATTTAAAGGCTGGGACCGAAGGGGCATCTCTTATAGCAGCAGGCAGACCATTCCACAGTTTAGGGGGCCCTGTAACTAAAAGCTCGACCTCCCACTGTTATTTTAATTAATCCTTGGAATCATAAGCAGACCGGCATCTTGAGATCTTAATGTGCGCTCAGGTTTGTAAGTCATGATAAGTTCAGACAAGTACGTTGGACCTTAGCCATTTAAAAGGAGGATTTTGAAATCAGCCCTAAACTTAACCAGGAGCCAGTGTAAGGATTTAAGAACTGGAGTTATGTGTTCATATTTTCTTGTTCTTGTAATAATTCTTGCAGCCGCATTTTGGATTAACTGGGGGCTGAATAAAGAACAGTTTGAACAGCCAGTGAACACCGCATTGCAGTAGTCAATCCTACTAGAAATAAATGCATGAATTAACTTCTCAGAATCCTGTTTATTTAGAAAGCGCCTTAATTTCCTAACATTTTTAAGATGAAAGAAACATGTTTTGGACAACTTTGTAATATGTGCTTTAAATGACATGCTAGAATCAAAGATAACTCCTAGATTGCGGGCTGATTCAGTAAAATTAATTGGGATTCCAAGTTAAATGATGACAAAATATTGCTGTGATCAGCGTCATTCCCTCCAACAATTAACATCTCTGTTTTATCTGTATTTAAAGACAAGTAGTTCTCATTCATCCACTCCTTTAATTCACTAACACAACTAATTAAAGACAACATCGGAGAAACTTCATTTGATTTAAATGAAAGGTATAACTGGGTGTCATCTGCATACAGTGAAAATTAACATTATGTTTCCTAATGAGAGATCCCAGTGGAGGCATGTAAAGTGAAAACAGTAAAGGTCCCAGTACTGAGCCCTGCGGGACACCATATTGAACTTCTGTGTATAATGATGGAGTACTGTCAGCACATTTCTGTACATATTGGAATCGATTTGATAAATAAGAACTAAACCAAGTGAGCACGGGCCTGTAAGCCCAACATCGTTTTCTAGCCTGTGCAGTAAAATAGAATGGTCAATGGTGTCAAATGCTGCACTTAAGTCTAACAACATAATTACAGTGGAGTTTCCTTCATCAGAGGATATCAGAATGTCATTTACAACCCGTGTTAGTGCAGTTTCTGCGAAAACCAGACTGGAATTTCTCAAATAAATTGTAATGCGTAAGGTTTGACTGAAGCTGACTAGCTACTACTTTTTCTAGTATTTTAGAGAGAAATGGTAAATTTGAAATAGACCTATAATTATTTAGTATGTGTGGGTCTAGGTCTGACTTTTTAAGTAAAGGTTTAATGACTGACACTTTTAGTGCATCAGGTACGTGCCATGCAGTAATGAACTATTGATAATGGTTAGAATAGGCTGCAAGAACATCCATGCACTTTTACTAGTTTTGTTGGCACTGGATCTAGGGAACAAGTAGTGGGCTTCATTTTAGTAATTAAAGTTAAGACTTCCTGCTCAGTTACAGGATTAAAATTACTAAAGTGCTGAATGCAATGTGCGGCAGGGTCTGCTAAGCTAGTATTTGGTTTGTACTGTGATGCTGAGATCTTGGATCTTATATTATTAATTTTATAAAATTAAATTTATTAATTATATTATATAATTTTCTCATTGAAGAAGTTTGTAAAGTCTGTACTGCTAATATCTGTTGGTATTTTGCACTGTTGATCTGAATTGTCATTTGTTAATTTAGCCACTGTTCAAAACAGTACCCGAGGATTTTTATTATTGCTATCTATTAATGTAGAATAGTATTCTGAGCGAGCTTTAAAGAGGGCTTTTTTATATTTATTAACACTCTCTGTCCATGCAATTTGAAGGACATGTAGCTTTGTTGTTCTCCATCTGCGCTCCAGTTTTCGACACTCTAATTTAAGAGCTCAAGTATTTTCATTAAACCAGG
This sequence comes from Polypterus senegalus, assembly GCF_016835505.1. Classification (NCBI taxonomy): domain Eukaryota; kingdom Metazoa; phylum Chordata; class Cladistia; order Polypteriformes; family Polypteridae; genus Polypterus; species Polypterus senegalus. The sequence continues at coordinate 184,104,233 of NC_053159.1, forward strand.
GAGAGTTTCTATGTGCTTTGATCACTTTTGTTTTAAGGGGAGCCACTGTGTCCAGAGCATCTCTAAAGGTCACATTATAATGTTATGTTAGCTGATCTAAATTGTTTTCCACGTTTACATTTGATGTTAACTGATCTAAATGGTTTTCCACAATTACACTCGACTTACTCAAGGTATCTATAAATTTGAAGCAGAATTACAATCTAGATGTCGCACTGTCAGTGTACTGTACTGCTTAATATTGTGCTTGATAGTTTAAAATTGCAAACATAGAATTTCTGAAACTGATGAATATTAACTACAAGTTAATAACAAACACTACATTCTACAAAAAAGTTTTAAAGGAAGTGCCAAACTTTTTGCATGTTTTCATTAAATGCTGTCTTTCTAATTCTTTGCTTTGAGTGCCAATAACTGATCATTATTCTCGTAACAGTCATGAATCCGCAGGATTGAAGCGTGTGAGTGGGGAGCCGTACAGAGATAGTGCTTGTCAATAACAGGCTGTCATTGGTTAACAATTAGATTCATTTGTGACTACTCACGTTCGCAGTCACTTAATGAAACAGGACTACAACTAAGACTCAGCACACAATTGATTATAGAATCATTTAATATGTAGTGTATGACATGACTAGCTGTCGTGACCGAAGTGCTTGTAGTATGTACCGGTGTGTACTGTCACAAACAAAATCACTGTATCATAGACACACCACTTGTAAACACACAACATTCTCCATTGTGGGTTGAATGTTGCTGAGTTACACGTTGTTTTGCATTCATGGTCTGTACCATTGTAGGATTTATGTAGGAATTCTGGAGGCTTGCGGAATGCATTTTTCTCGATATTTCTCTGCATTTCTGGTGCGACCATGGGCTGGGCCACTTGGAGGTTGCTTCTAGACTGCAATTTGTATAGGCTGGCCTTAGGAGATCAGTATTTGCGTTTGTTAAGTGTGCTTTATTATGTTTGCCTTGATAAGTTTTGTTAAGGTAAATAAATCCCAAGTCAAATAAAGCTTTTTGTATAGAAGAAGTATTTTAAAATCAGCTATAAACTAAACTGATACATATCTTTAAAAAGTGTTTTTTTTAAAACCACTCCTTTAAAAAAAACATATATGCCCTTTCACTTATTGGAAGTTGAAATCTGAAATATATTAGTCTCATGTTAAGTTTATTAATCCTCACATTTCTTATAATTATATTGATTTGTCCCTTTACTGTCTGAAGCTACTGTTTTTTTCATTTTAACAACAGTGTTTCCAGTGAATGACATTGTTAAAGAGGTTCTGTCTTTCTGTGAAAATTCCTGAAACACAGACTGAAATCCAGGGATGTGGAGAACCCACAATATTTTCTCAGGATAGTTAAGCCAAATTTCCAGAGTACTACTGTGTATTTGTTTAATTTGAAATTGGGTCTGTAGTGATGTTAATTGATTCTTAACTAATAAGTGTCTTTGGACACAGACTTTGTGAGCTAAGCTGAGATTCCTTTACATCTAGGTTTCTCCAGATTCTGAATCTTTGTTTGGACACTGAGGTTCACAGTTTAACTGTGAGGTTTTAAAAATGCAAACAGATTCAACGACTTTTAAGCACTGATTAATTTGCTCCTTGTTTGTAGTCCATATCATTGACACAGCACTTAGGGGCTCAGTAATGGACAGCTCTGTATGTTTTTTATACTGAATTGATTATAAATGGTGAACCTGATGAAAACATTATTGACTATTAAATTGGAGAGATTTGTGTAGCCTTGGACACTTGACTCTCTGTGGAATTCAGTCATTAAAGCAAGAAAAATGAATTAAGTCCTAGCTTCACTTGTCCGTGCCAGTGTACAATTAAGCTATTGATTTGTTTCTTGTATATTATTGGGAATGCAGTCTGATGAATGTTTCCAAAAATCTGCCCTTGTTCTCTAGAGGCTGCTTTGTAGCATATTTGATTTGGTTGCCATTTATTTCCTGAACCTGCGAGGTTTAGCCAATTCTGGCTTGTCTTTAAAGGTAGGTAAAGTTATTTGCAATGTGCGGCAAGTAAGCGTCAATATCTGTCATAACTGACAGTTCTTTTTTTCTGTGCATCATTTAAAAAGGTTTTTTACCTTTACCCAAAGATAATGAGCATACTTGTATGAGTTCACTTTTTAATGTTGCGTATGTAATTCTATTTAAAACCTATGTATGCAGTCTTTTTTTCTTCATGTTTCTAGCGATATTGATAATGATCCTTTTTACCAGATTAAGTGGAAACATGTATAATTCATGTTTTTTCAAATAGTTTTCAGCCACAAAAAATAAATTTGTGAAATTAATAAATCTCATACCTTCTTTTCTGTTCTATCCTGCTGTAAAATGTGGAAAAAAATATATTTTTATACATTACACTTACTGTTATAGTTTTGTGTTCTCTTGTGAAGCCAGAGCACAAAAGCATAAAGATCCAGTGAAACAGGCAGATATTTGGGACTGCAAAGTGTGCTTACTACAGTACTTCTCTGATGAGAACTTCTTACTTTTTATTGTTAGAAATACTGTGGCATAGCAGTAACACAAAATGTACAACACTATACAACTCTCAAAGCCAAATATGTATTTGACCAAACCTACTTTATAAGAATTGAATTTTTTTTTTTATTGTTACCTTTGTCAGCCAAGCAGTAAGTCATTTGGGTGGTATGACTTTTTTCAGCTTAACGGAGTGTGCAGGGAAACCAAGGCCTTCTAAAGGTAGTACTAGTCTGTGTTCCTACACCCCTGATCCTCACAGTAGAGATTAAAAAGTTTATATATATATTATATTCATGGGCAGGTGTGGGCAAATCCGTCGTTATGTCTTATCAATTAAGCAGATAAAAGGCCTGGAGTTGATCTGAGGTGTGATGCTTGCATGTGGGAGATTTTGCTGTGAACAGACAACATGCGGTCAAAGGAGCTCTCCATGCAGATGAAAGTAGCCATCCTTAAGCTGCAAAAACAGAAAAAACCCATCCGAGAAATTGCTACAATATTACGAGTGGCAAAATCTCCAGTTTGGTACATCCTGAGAAAGAAAGCAAGCACTAGTGAACTCAGCAACGCAAAAAGACCTGAACGTCCACGTAAGACAACAGTGGTGGGTGATCGCAGAATCATTTCCATGATGAAGAGAAACCCCTTCACAACAGCCAATCAAGTGAACAACACTCTCCAGGGCTTGGTCAGCGTATCGATATCCAAGTCTACCATAAAGAGAAGACTGCATGAAAGTAAATCCAGAGGGTGCACTGCAAGGTGGAAGCCACTCATAAGCCTCAAGAATAGAAAGGCTAGATTAGACTTTGCTAAAGAACATCTAAAAAAGCCAGCACAGTTCTGGAAAAACATTCTTTGGACAGATGAAACCAAGATCAACCTCTACCAGAATGATGGCAAGAAAAATTATGGAGAAGGCGTAGAACAGCTCATTATCCAAAGCATAGCACATCATTTGTAAAACATGGTGGAGTCAGGCAGTGTGATGGCTGCCTTTGGCACTGGGACACTTGTGTTTATTGATGATGTGACACAGGACAGAAGCAGCCGAATGAATTCTGAGGTGTTCAGAGACATACTGTCTGCTCAAATCCAGCTAAATGACATCAAATTGATTGGGCGGCGGGCGTTTCATGATACAGATGGACAATGACCCAAAACATACAGCCAAAGCAACCCAGGAGTTTACTAAAGCAAAGCAGTGGAAAATTCTTGAATGGCCAAGTCAGTCACCCAACTGAGCAGGCATTTCACTTGTTGAAGACTAAACTTCGGACAGAAAAGCCCACAAACAAACAGCAACTGAAAGTAAAGCCGCTGCAGTAAAGGCCTGGCAGAGCATTAAAAAGGAGGAAACCCAGCATGTGGTGATATCCATGAGTTCAAGACTTCAGGCTGGCATTGCCAGCAAAGGGTTTTCAACCAAGAATTAGAAATGAACATTTTATTTCCAGTTATTTAATTTGTCCAATTACTTTTGAGCTGCTGAAATAAAGGGATTGTGTTAAAAATGCTTTAGTTGCCTCACATTTTTATGTAATCATTTTGTTCAACCCACTGAATTAAAGCTGAAAGTCTGCATTTCAACTACATCTGAGTTGTTTCATTTAAAATTCATTGTGGTAATGTACAGAACCAAAATTAGAAAAAAGTTGTCTCTGTCCAAATATTTATGTACCTAACTGTATATATATATGTGTGTGTGTGTATGTATATATATATATATATATATATATATATATATATATATATATACTAGTAAAATACCAAGGCCAAGCAGCAGAGAAGTAGTGTGTTAAAGAAGTCATGAAAAAGAAAAGGAAACATTTTTAAAGTAACGTAACATGACTAGCCAAGTTTCCATCCAGTTTTTTGCGACGTTTTGTTATCGACAAACAGAATATACGTAAAAATGTGCGAAATTTGCTGTCTACAGCCTGTTTCCATCCAATTGGCTTTTTATTGATAAAATGGTGTGCGTGATGACGTCATCCCCCAAAACAAAGTGTTGCATAAGTTTTGTTGTAGCGCGAAAATAAATCTGCCCTTGAGCCGTTTCCATACATAATTTTGTGTATGTCGCAAATTATCTACCTTTTGTTATCCACGTTACACCCCCTCCACTAAACAAAGAATGGAGAGATTATTTAGACAGTTTTTTGAAATTTGCCAGCTTACTGTTATTTCAGTTTCACAAATAATTGGAATTGTACATAATATCCGAAGACGACAGCAGAATGAAGCAATTGCTTGTCCGATAGCCCTAGAGCTCGAAGAAAGTACCCCAGTGCGACGAAACCCACGGGTATGGGAGATGCATACCGCAATTCCTTGGTGCATCTTGTGCCACAGATTTACGGTGTGCTGGATGGCACGCATGTGCCTATTCTTCCCCCGACGGAAGGCTACCGCGATTACATTAATCACAAAGGGTGGCCATCTGTTGTTCTCCAGGCCCTTGTTGATGACAGGTGCATGATACGAGACATTTGCGTTGGCACTCCTAGAAGTGCCCATGATGCAGCTGTGTTTGCAGCATCGGATCTGTACAGGTGAGCCTACCTTTCAACATCCCTTCTCTGTGCGATAACAACTGAATTAGTACTGTAACCTGCTTCCCTTAAGGTTTTTAATTAAAACTGAAATTTGAATTAATACAAAATAACAACGTTTTATCAAA